>NC_090648.1:309585227-309885227 GCF_040937935.1 Hyperolius riggenbachi
GGAATGACAGCTGAATGAATTCTGCGCCCCCTCCTACACTGCGCCCTGAGGCTGGAGCCTCTCCAGCCTATGCCTCGGCCCGGCCCTGGCAGAAATGATTTGTCTGGGCTAATATCAAGGTTTACAAGCCTAAGCACATCAAATAAAATGGTTCTCTATCCCTCTTTCTCTCTCCCCATATCTATCTCTCTCTGAATGATCAAACTTCAGCTTTCTAGGCTCTCTAAACAACAGCACTACAAAGATCCCACTGTTCAGAGGGGGATGTGGAGCCAAGCATTTCAAGGATATATGAAATGTCCAACTACTAGGAAATTTGATTTAACATCAAAACAATGCTGGAAAAGAGAAACACACATATTACTAAGAACATTTGGTTAAATATTTTATGATTGCTTTGTTTCTGAAGTGTTTATAAGGAAAAGAAAATAATCTCATATTTGCCTTTCCAAATGACCATTTATTAAAATATTTGTTGATGGTAATGACTGATTACCATTGGCCTGTGACTGCATTTCCCAAATCCCACCATCGGTCTTATTGTATACTGTAGATTTATTGTATACTAGTACAGATATGCATTGCATTCGAGCACTTGTGCAATAAGTAATTTTTTTGTGAAAATGATTTATTAATGCAAGTTCTTTCTTTCCTCCTTTGTCATGTATTGGGGATGGTTGATATCAAATTGGCAATCAACATAGCTTAGTAATCAAAGCGTCAAACTCTTTTTTTTTTTTTAACCTAAACACCTCCATGTATCATAAGGACCAACAGACTTTGAACAGATTATGTAAGTAAGCTTTCATACTACATAAAAGTGGTAAAATAGGCTAATTAAAATTGGATGAGAGTAGAAAACTTAGGCCACCTGCATTGAAGTTTCCCAGTTGAAAAATTAAAAGCGGGCTGTGTAAACATGTTTTCTGCCATTGGCTCCTTACCAGGTGATCAGTGTGAGCCAATCACAGTGATCACAAATGCTACAACGAAAAAAATTATCTGGTATAGGTTAGCTAGCTAGGTGCCTCCAGTATAGGTATACCTATACAATGATAAAAAATTCTCTGGTTAAAAGCAATTCATTCACTGTAGTTAATAATCCTGTTTCTACGCACATGAATACAAGCTCTGACACTAATTTCCTACACAGGCAGTCCCAGATTTACCTCACAGGCGCCTATAGGCACAGATGTCCTGGCACTTTATGCTTCGCCCTCCATGAACCTTCAAACCCCCACTAAACTGCACCGCAAGTGTGGCGGCTGGCCCAGCTGTCACTTCTCCCTTACTTCCCTTGCCTGTCATAAGTGTATACAGGTGCCTCTTAGTTTTAGGTAGCTAGCAGTACCCTCAATATTAAGTAGCTAGCGGTGCCACCACGTATTAGGTAGCTAGAGGAACCTCCGTATAAAGTAGCTAGCGGTGCCACCAAGTATTAGGTAGCTAGAGGAACCTCCGTATAAAGTAGCTAGAGGTGCCCTTGACTGAAGGGATATCTCGCCAGTGGAATGCCGAGAGCTGGGTGAGTAACTTCTCATTTACACCCTCATCAGGACTCTGTATAGGGAAGGAGGGAGGTACTCAGGGAGGACAGTGAGCCACCTTTCCATCATCAGGCGCCTGTAGGCATGTGCCTACAGTGCCTTATGGTAAATCTGGCCCTGTACACAGGAGTATAAAATTGTGTGCATGAAGTGGGGCTTAATTATATATAAAGCTACATAAAATGTTGAGGCTTTATTAAAAATGCTGATAATCATGTAGAGTTAAAACCAGTATTTTTTCAGATTAGAAAAAGAAATAATAATTTGATTTTTGTAGCTGTGAATAATCTGGAAACTGAATTAAATAATAAACAGGTTGTCTTGCTGAGTTTTGTTAGATCATAAAACCAAAGACCTTAAAAACAACAACCAAAAAGAAGTTCTAGAGTATGAATTGATGTATTATTCATTTACTTGTGACAATAAAAAGATCAGTCTATGCACATTCATTTAGATTCATAAAAGGAGTGTATCCTTTTTGTATTTTGCATTTTTAAAATTAGCTCTTTATGCTTGTGAATACAAGGAGTGTCAACGAGCAACAATCTGCTGGTTTATTAGAGTCAGACACAGAAAATATATATTTAAGAAACCTCTATCACAAACCCAGGATATTCAAGCTAAGCACCTGATGAAAAATGATACACCTGCATCAGAAATTGCCTTAAGTAAAAGCTTAATGTACACTTCAGAAATAATATGCACATTTTATAGTTACTCGTGAAAAGTTATAGAGGTACTTTAATGACTAAAACATAATTAATGAAATTGCTTATGTTTAACAACATTACTTTAGAAATTATTTGGTCAGTGTTTGCCTGCTGTAAAATCTTTCCTGACCCTGATTTACATTATTGAATTTATCACAGATGGTGATATTTTTACTGAAGAAAAGGTGCATCACTGTGAAATGTTTGTTATTGTGTGTTTACTGTGTGTTCTGAAATAAGCAAAAACAATATCTTGTCTCCCAAAGTGCATTGGGAGGAGAAGGCTTCATGGCATAATAGCCTAGATTAAACATCACTGGAATGGTGGGGTTACATACCAATATACAGAAATATATAGATAAAGGACATATTTCTAATGCTGAAACCAGGATAGTTAACTTAAATTTGATTATCCTGAATAATTTAGTACATTCTTCTATGGATCCTTGCAGTAAAGTTCGATCTTGCATCTTACATCTCACCAGCCTTGCATGCACTAAGGGCTCTTTCACATTACACGCATGCAGAAGCCGTTCTCCTGCACGTGTTGAATAGGCTGAGGCGTGTCGTCGGGAATCTGCGGTGCTACGCTGAGTAGCGGCGGTAGTAATTAATTAACCCGACGGGAAAACGCAGATTCTCGACGATAAAATGCTCCCGGGTGCGTTGTACCGCAACGCATCAAAGCGCAACCTCTGGTGTACAAGGTAAAATTCAAGTCTATGGACTTTCATTTTACCTTAAGTTGAAGAGAAATCGAGAGCCCAATATGGTGTAGTATGTCAAAATTGATTGGATAAATGAAGCAGTGAGATGGTAATACTCACAAACACGGGTTACCACCTAGGTAACCACTCATTAGGCAGGTGAGGAGATTAGACCTGTCCTCACTCAGGATTAAGAAGTCGCTCTCTGTAGATAGGAAGAAAGGGGGTATATTTCATTTGACCTTGGTCAACACAAAGTTTCGCCTTTGCATTGAAACGCTGAAAAAGGGCTGTAGTGTGAAAGAGCCCTAAGCATCACCAGCCTCACTGTTTAGCCATTTTCTAAATTGTGTGTTTTCACTCAGCAAAAGAAATGTAAACGCTCATTGCATTAGAATGCACATACAAATAATATTTTACTGAATTATTAATTTCATTAAAATGTGCCTAATTAAAAAAACAAATTCTGTGTTATGTATAACAATGATAGTGGCCTTTTCTTTGAGGGTCAGTAATCGTCAAAACCATAAATTATTCAAATATCCCTAAACATAAAATCTCCCCAAACCACTGTTAAGACTGCTAAATCTATCCACCAGACATTTAAGAATAGGTCAAACGCAACCAGCTCAGAAAAATATTCATAATTTATAAAATGCAAAAAATGATCCAAAGTACCAGTAACATTTGTTCTGGGATGACACAGAGTTCCTTATATTAAGATAAAAATCCCCCAAAACAGTTGTTGTGATGCTATGGATCTTTTGACATTCAAAAGAGGATGGATTTTTTCATCAATTTTTCTGCCTTGGACTTGTTTGATTCCACTTTGGAGTGGTCATTCAAGGAGTGCCTTTGAAAATAAAAAAAAATCCTGTAAATACTTCATAAGGAGATGAACTAGTCCAAAACCTGCTGGTAAGAGGCTCAGAATCAGTAGACCATAACACCAGCTACATCGGAAGTAAAATATTTACAATTTAGTTACTCTGGGACAAATGTACATCTTATACGTGGGTGTATTTTTTTTTTTTTTTACATTTGTTCACCCAGGTATGCAAACTGCTGAACTAAAGAGAAAAACATGTAATAAACAGGTAAACAAGAATGGGAGTGCAAACAAGAACAAGATTTCCACCAGCCAATTTTCTGGATGATGAGCCCAAGCCATGAGCTTACACTGCAGCATTGCATCAAATTGAAGAGAAAAAAAACTTACAGTGGGGTGTAAAAGAAAGATACAACTGAAATACACACATATTTTCAAAAATGTTAACACAAAGTAACAGAGCTCAAGAACTGGCTGGAGTAGTATAACGCTAACCAAACCCCTTTTGCCATTTGATTAGTCTATCTAGCAAAAACGAAGGCAGGCTATATACTATAAGACCAAGTACTGTACACATACCCAATATTAATTCCTGATCAATGAACAAACTGATCAAAATGATTGGTCTGTCTGCTGACCAGAAGTAATTCCTGCTAAAGGTATGTATTTTTTTATCATTGCATTTTATTGATTTTTAACTCTTTGTAGAATTGGGTAAGGGGTACATCAATATACCTATACCTATTTCATTTGAGAGGATTGGCATCTGGGGGCCCTCTTGTTAAAAGGGACTCCAAGATGCCACCCCTGGGCATGCACCCTCACCACCTTTTGAGCACCAGAGGTAGAGAAGAGCCCATTGCTCATGATATGGACATGGTCTCTGGAGAAGAGGGGGAGACTTTGTTGCCCCTCTCTTCTAGACTCCCCTCATATCATGGACCTTGTGGGCTGGTATAGCTCAGGATGAAGAGCCCCACACGGTCTGAGCTCCACATTTATGGCTATACCAGCCTGCATGGGTGATGAGTGGTTACAGAGGCTTAAGGGTTCTGTCTCTGACACATGGGACCAGGGTTCAAATCTCAGCTCTTCCTCTTCAGTAAGCCTGCACCTATTCAGTGAAGAGGCCTTGAGCAAGACTCCCTAACACTGCTACTGCCTATAGAGCACACCCCAGTGGCTGCAGCTCTGGTGCTTTGAGTCCGCCAGGAGAACAGCGAGATATAAATGCTCTGTGTCTTGTCTTGTGTACTTGCCAGGGATCCTTATGCAGCAGTATTACAGCTTCCCGGGCTAAATCATTGCAACTTCCATTGGGGTGTACAGGTGGACACTATGTACTGTGTACTGACCAACAGGAAACCTTGGAAGGAAATTCACGCCTCCTTCTGTTCCTTTTTGTAAATTTTCACTACCAATGGGCAGATACATTATCTGTCATTTAACTGAATTTAAAAACCATTTTTACTATTGCAACTTTAAATCTTTTATTTTATATTTTTTTTAAACTACAAGATCTTTTTGGATTTTTCATTGGTGAGTCCAGCATGTATTAACCATTAAAGTTGGCAGTATTGTTCAATGTAATTTCACCCCACAGTCTGCTGGTGCAGGGGCGTAACTAGGCCCCACCGGGCCCCCCTGCAGATTTTCTGAGCGGCCCCCCCCCCCCCCCCCGGGGCCCACTCGCGGCCGTTTTGTGGGTGCTGGAGGGGTGGTAGCATGAGGGGAAAGCCTTGCCCACAGTCGGCGGGGAGAGGGGTAGTTCCCCCCTCTCCCTCACCTCGGGGCTCTCCCCTCTGCGCTCCCCTCCAGCTCGTAAGTGTCTGTGGGGCTGTGGTGGGCAGCGAGCAGCGGGCAGATACATACCTGCTTCCGTGCGTTCCATCGGAGACTTCTCCCTCTAGCGGCTGACGTCACTTCCGGAAGTGACGTCAGCCGCTAGAGGGAGAAGTCTCCGATGGAACGCACGGAAGCAGGTATGTATCTGCCCGCCGCTCGCTGCCCACCACAGCCCCACAGACACTTACGAGCTGGAGGGGAGCGCAGAGGGGAGAGCCTCGAGGTGAGGGAGAGGGGGGAACTACCCCTCTCCCCGCCGACTGTGGGCAAGGCTTTCCCCTCATGCTGCCACCCCTCCAGCACCCACAAAACGGCCCCGAGCGGGCCCCAGGGGGGGGGGCCGGGCCCCCCCGCGGGCGCAGGGGCTGCAGGGCCTATTCCTACGCCCCTGCGCTGGTGTATTCCGGACTAGTAATCCATTTTGTTGCCATGCAGGGGGGAGGAGAGTCAATGCAGCAATGCACGACATAGCATCACAGGAGCAGGAAAGGTGCGTGGGAAGATGAACATTGGCAAGAGCTTAGCTAAGATGATACACCAGGCTGATCACTGGCTGAGGCATCATGGGGAGTTGGAGGTGCTGTACATATGCAAGATTATTGGCATGGGCAAACTTGGCCCTCCAGCTGTTAAGGAACTACAAGTCCCACAATGCATTGCAGGAGTCTGCCAGCCACAATCATAACTCAAAGGCAAATGCATTGTGGGACTTGTAGTTCCTTAACAGCTGGAGGGCCAAGTTTGCCCATGCCTGGTCTAGTGCGTAGAAGGCTTAAGCTTAAAAAAACAACACATTGAGCGTGTGAAAACTGCATTGTTTGCTACAAACATACATTTATATTGAAAATAATTATACAGTTTATTAATCCTAATATGTACCCTGTAGATTAACAGACTAAAGTTAAGAGATTGAATCTTAATATGACATTTCTATTGCATGGAAAATAAAGCATATCCATTATTTTCTTTTAATATCAAAAAGTATACATATATTGTACCCTTGATCCAGGAAGCAATGCAAATAAGAAATATAGTAAATGCATCATGATCTGTGTGCTCTAGTGGGCAGTCAACTGCATATTTTTCTTTAAAGCAAATAAATAGAATTCTATAGTAATAATTTGTATGCTGGAATTTCTGTGCAGAGCCATATTTAATATATCTTAGTCAGTATTTGCTGCTGTCATCAGTTTTGTTGATATAATGCGAAAGGTCAGGTCAGGCAAAAAAATGTACATCTCTGAAGTCAGAGGTACCATGAAATAGTTTATGTCTCACGCTGTGTGGTTAGCAGCATTCAATAGCGAAGCCACATAGCCATATCTTTCATTTCAGACTGATGGCAAAACTTCCTATTATGTTAGAGAAGTTAAAATGTGAGTGTTTTTAGATCTGTGTTTGGAAATGATGACCTGTATACATATTCTGTTTAAAGTAAAAGCTATTCTGTACAGTATTAGATGGAAGTGCACTTTGGTTGCTTTTGAGTAGCTTTAACTGTACCAATCTTAAATATTTATTTGTAAAAATGTAAGTGCTAAGCAGTTGTAACAATAATGTGTATCCACTCCGACAAATATAGAACTTATCTCCTAATTATTTGTTTTTTATTGTATCCTTTTAGAGCTGGGTCCCACTGCATTCAGACACTGCCATTCAAATGTTTCCTGTGATGGAGTAAAAAAAACCTTTTATACAGGTTACAGCACACCTGAACTGAGAGGGATATAGAGGCTGCCGCATTTAATGTGTTTTAAGCAATTTATTTTTAACAATATAAACTGTCTGTCTGTCCTACTGATCCTCAGTGGTGCTCAGATACCATTTTTCACTATCTGGAACTAATCCTGATCCAGATACCCAGATATCCGATCCGGGTCGGATATCCGAGTTCAACATTTTGTAATCCGGATCCGAATCGGATATCGGACCCCAGTATCCTGGATATCCGGCCGGATTCGGATATCTGGATAGAAAAACCGGACGTGCCCTTTAAATTGCTTTAAAAAGGGTTTTTAGGGTCAATGAGGCATGTATTATCATTATTTTGCAAAGGGAAACACTAATTGATGATGTGGGGACTTAAACCCCCCCCTCCCCCCCAAAAAAAGGCTGTCAATTAACATCAGGCCTAGGTTCCAGACAGCGGTTGCACTTTGCACGTTGGACTTTGCCCACATTGTGTCCAAAGTCCAACGTGCAAAGTGCAAAGTGCCAAGTGCAAAGTGCAAGTGTCACGTGCAAACACGTGCAAAGTGGCATGTGCAAAGTGCCAAGTGCAAAGTGCCACTTGCAAAGTGCCACGTGCAAACACGTGCAAAGTGCAATGTGCCAAGTGCAAAGTGCCAAGTGCCACGTGCAAACATGTGCAAAGTGGCATGTGCAAAGTGCAAACATGTGCAAAGTGGCATGTGCAAAGTGCCAAGTGCAAAGTGCCACGTGCAAACACGTGCAAAGTGCAAAGTGCAACGTGCAAAGTGCCAAGTGCAAAGTGGCAAGTGCAAAGTGCAATGTGCCATGTGCAAACACATGCAAAGTGCAAAGTGCCCCGTGCAAACACGTGCAAAGTGCCACGTGCAAAGTGGCATGTGGCACTTTGCACGTGTTTGCACGTGGCACTTTGCACTTTGCACGTGGCACTTTGCGCGTGTTTACACGTGGCATGTGGCACTTTGTACTTTGCATGTGTTTCTGCGTGGCACTTTGCACGTGTTTGCACGTGGCACATGCCACTTTGCACTTTGCACGTGGCACTTTGCACGTGTTTGCATGTGGCACTTTGCACGTGGCACTTTGCATGTGTTTGCTTGTGGCACTTTGCACTTTGTTCATGTTTGCACTTTGCACATGTCACTGTGCACTTCGTACGTGTCTGCATGTGGCACTTTGCACGTGGCACTTTGCCCTTTGCATGTGTTTGCACGTGGCACTTTGCACGTGTTTGCACTTTGCATGTGGCACTTTGCACGTGTCACTTTGCACGTGTTTGCACTTTGCACATGTCACTTTGCACTTTGCAAGTGTTTGCATGTGGCAGTTTGCAAGTGGCAGTTTGCACTTTGCACGTGTTTGCACATGGCACTTTGCACGTGGCACTTTGCACTTTGCATGTGTTTGCATGTGGCACTTGCACTTTGCACTTTGCACGTGGCACTTTGCATGTGTTTGCTTGTGGCACTTTGCACTTTGTTCATGTTTGCACTTTGCACGTGTCACTGTGCACTTTGTACGTGTCTGCATGTGGCACTTTGCACGTGGCACTTTGCCCTTTGCATGTGTTTGCACGTGGCACTTTGCACGTGTTTGCACTTTGCACGTGGCACTTTGCACGTGGCACTTTGCACGTGTTTGCATGTGGCACTTTGCACGTGTTTGCACTTTGCACATGTCACTTTGCAAGTGTTTGCACTTGGCAGTTTGCACGTGGCAGTTTGCACTTTGCACGTGTTTGCACGTGGCACTTTGCACGTGGCACTTTGCACTATGCACGTGTTTGCATGTGGCACTTGCACTTTGCACGTGGCACTTTGCACTTTGCACATGTTTGCATGTGGCAGGCAGCAGCTGGCCTGGTGTGTGCACAGCACACACACAGACACATAGCAGCTGCAGCAGCACTGCAGCACACACTCTAGATGTCACACTATGACATCAATCAAGCTAATGAACGATTTAATTATAGTGTAGTGATAGTGAAGAGGTTAATCACTGAACAGCTCTTCACTGTGTACAGCCCTTGGCCCAGCAGCACTGCAGCACACACTCTAACTGTCACACTATGAGACATCAATCAAGCTAATTAACAATTTAATTATAGAGTAGTGATAGTAGTGAAGGGGTTAATCAATGAACAGCTTTAGGTTTATAACTGTGTACATCCCTTTGTAGGGCACCAGCACTGGAGCATGTCTCTCAGTGTGCATTCAGCAAGCCAGGATGATCTGTCTCATCATGGCAGCCTTTTATTATACAGGGGTCTGGCCAGTGTTCCTTTCTGTGATTGGGTGCCAGGGCTTAGGCTGGGAGGCCTCTGATTGGCTCAATGAGGTCTGGTGGTGCCGACCAGGGTTCCCCTCTGTGATTAGTTGCTAGGGCTTCTGCTGAAAGCCCTCTGATTGGCTCCAAGATGACATCACCTTAGTTACAGTATTTTGGATTCGGATACCCGCAGATATCCGCGGATATCCGGATTATGCGCCCACCTATCCGCAGATAGCTTTCCAGATTTGGGCCCAGCTATCTGGAATCTGGATCCAGTCAGATAGGCCTAAAAGTTCGCATACACTCGCTAATAACAGAGTCCCAGCAAAGCATCTTTGAATCAGCCGCCGGGGTTAACCATTGGTTCACAGGCTGGACCAATGAAAATGGCTCAGCCTGTGAACCAATGGGAAGCCCCAGCGGCTGATTTAAAGATGCTTTGCAGGACTCTGTTATTAGCGAGTGTAATTACAGTAACTCATACACTGTAATTACACAGCGGGGACTTGCGGCGAGATGTGGCGTGTGTTAAGCAGAGGTAGTGAAATTGCTTACAATTATCTTTTCAGCTACATGGGGTGTTGCAGAGACGAGTGTTAAGCAGAGGTAGTGAAATTGCTTACAATTATCTTTTCAGCTACATGGGGTGTTGCAGAGACGAGCGGCGGCTGGTGGGGAGCTCTGGGGGTCTCCTTATTAAAGGAGACCCCCAGATGCAGCGGCAGAAGATGGCGGTGGATGTTCGGCGTTGGATGTGCGCATGTGTGGGGAGCGCACCACAGGGTAAACCTTGGTCCCCATCACCCGGTAATAGGGAGCATCGCTCAGGCTTTCGCCTCCCCAACGATCGGCCATCGCACGAGTTAAACTGGCAATAGGATTTGCTTGTAATCCTCGTGCGATGGCAAGGTGATAAGTAGCTTGCATCTGCAAGCTACTTATCACCTTAAATAGCATCAGGCCCAAAGAGATTTGCTTAAAAAGCCAATGTGCCCCTTAATTTGTCCACATTAGCTGTTGGGCTTGATGGCACCTTGGAGGCTTGCCAACTGTGAGCAGGGTGAAGTCCTTTTGGTTAAGTGTGAATAATGGTGGGTATTACAGAAGTACATACCAGTTTCCTCTGATTATTTCTATTTCTTAATTATTTGTAATATAATGGGTAACAATAGGAATTGGTTGATTTTTTTTTTTTTTTTTTAAAGAAAGAAAAATGTTCTTTGCATGATGGTGTTTTTTTCATTATATTTTCCCATGCAGTAAAATCAGCAATGAAAACTATTTCCTACTGGTCACTGCAGCCATCAAGAGAATTGTGATGGTTGGGAATCATATAGTTGATTACTGAGGCAACATTGCTAGTAACATGCTCCTGCAAGCAGGCGTGTACATGGCCAGTTTTGCTTATTCAATTTATGATCAGGATTTTTTCCTCTATCATGATTTTCCCTGATGTTGACAAATCAGGCCAGTGTGCATTTTTTTTTACTAACTGTTCATAACTAGTGAAATTGTTCTTAACTTGATACTAATGCACTATTAAAAAGGTTTATACACTTCAGTCTTCCTCTGTAACGCTATAATTTGCAGTGCCATTCAGTCTGCCAGTCACTTACACTATAGTTGTTGCTTAAAATAGTGCTGTAAAAAGCCCTTTGAATCGTACGTAGATAACATAAGAACAAAGCTTTGGCAGCATATTTCACACAGTCCATTTTCTCTACACCATTTTACATTTAAACAGACAAGTGAAGTATCATATTAAATGCACTAGCGTAATAACAAACATAGAGATGTAACTGAAGTAAAATAATAGATCAAAATGGGCTAGCATAAATGACAGAGCAATGTGAAACTGGTTTAATTTAAACCTATGAGTAAATAAATGTTTAGGATTTGCCATTCTTATCTGTGTCCTATCAGATTGTTGTCAGGATGTCATAGACGTTTGTGAATTAGTACAGTACTTTTATTTATCTCAGTTGTGTCCTGTGTACAGCGGCCACAGCAGTCTTTTTTTAACTTATTCCATGACAATTTTTTTTTTATTTTAAGGAAGAAAAATGTTCTTTGTATTCCTGCATATGGTTGCAATTAGACAAAAAAATGGCTAATTTGCTAATATTTCAGGCACCCCCTTGTTTCTGTATGACCCAGTCGTGGGTTGCAATTTGTTTTTAGTCTAGTTTTGGTTTGCCATATCAAAACTTACATTATATGTCTAGAGATATCTTAAGATGTGTTTGTTAGTTGTTAGACCTTGTTTATATGATATTTAATATAGCTGTATATACTCAAGAATAGGCCCACTTAAGTTCCACCTTCCTGCCATATGCAGAGCAATAGAGCAGTATGTAGCTGTTTCATTTCCACCCACCCCAAGTGCCCCCTTGGCTATATGCAGAGTAGTATGGAGTGGTTTGTAGCAGTGATAGCTGTCCTAAACTCCCCTCCCCAGTGCCCTTCCCTCACCATATGCAGAGCAATATGTAGCTGAACATTCCACCCACAGGGCAGCACCTCTGGGATTCCTCTTCAGCCCCACACCACTCTGCATATGGCGAGGGGGCACTCAGGGAGGTGGACAACCATTCCAACTACGTACAGCACAACTCAGGAGAACTCTGCTATGTCAGACATCTGGCTATCTATGCTGGGTTGGAAGCTACATAATACTGAGGTAACATCTGGCTATGTATACTATGGAGGGGGCTACCTAATACTGTGGGCACATGTGGCTATATATTATCTGGAGGGGGCTGCGTAATCCTGGGGAACATCTGACTATCTATACTGACGAGGGGAGCTACCTAATACTGGGGGAGTATCTAGTTATGTATACAGGGAGGGGACTAACTAATACTGGGAGCACATCTGACTATACTTCGCAGGGGAAGGAACTTTGCCCATGGCAAAAAGGAGCAAGAGGCCCAGGAGTAATCATCTTAATCACAAGTTTTCATTCCTGACTGGCCATAGATGGAGTAAGAGGAGTAAGAGTATGAAGAGAAGTGGGTTGTATGCCAAGGGAAGGATGAGGGAGGAGAGGAGGCCATTCAAGGAATACTGTGTCCATGGAGTACAGCAGCCACTATACACAGAAGAGAGGAATAGGCAGAAGACACAAGCAACATTGCCGCCTGTCTGTTATAAATAGCCCAATGTGGTTTGTTTTTGCATACTCTTACAGGCAGCACCAATGTGAAATGCAACATGAAGTAGTAGTATTTTGTCAATTTATAAATGTCCTTTCTCGTTAATGCAAAAATATTAGTGGGAAAGTTAGACAAGGAAAATAAATATGGCAGCCTCCATAAACCCTCTCACTATAGGGTCATTTTAGGTGCACTTCCTATTACGCTAATGAACAGCAAAATGGGGGCCCAAAGCTCCGGGGGACCTCCACTTGCTAACCTTCCCTTCCTCTGTTACAGGGCACTAAACTTCAGGTCAGGTGTTTTTGTGGCTACAATTGTCATAGGTGTGTAGATCATGGTGGCCACACTTGTTTTATAATTATAATTTTCCCCTTGTGAGCCTGCATAACCACGCCCACCTCTAGCACAGTTAAGCATATAAATGAGTGCATTGCACATGTCCAGAGAGTTCGTTTGGTAGCTAGTGGAAGGTGAGGTGTTTTTAATTTCCTTTTCTCCCATTTAGTTGACTCTTGGGTTTTTGGATTAGTTCCCACTAGACTGCTGATAAAAACTAGCATTATATGGTTAGAGTAGGACTCACCAGATCGGGGACACTTTGGCGCAGTTGGTGAGCTTAAGCGCGTTAAAGCGTAACCAAGAGCCCCTGTCAAGGGGAGGAAAGGGAAGGGGTGTGAACAATGGGGAGCCCTATCAAAGTTTAACTGGTGGGCCCCATGAATTGTAGTTATGCCACTGCTCACCACATTGGTAAAGTGGAAAAACAGCTTTTACACTGCTGGCCAATATATACAGCTCTTATGTTAACAGAATGACTGCCTCTTATTCAGAATAATATCAGCGCAGTCCCTCTATCAACAGAAGACCTCCCTCTTGTAATTAGGTTCCACAACATGTGTCACAATCCGGTACTAACTTCAATAGCTGCTACTTCTGAACACTCTTCAACAATAGCAGACCCAAAAAGCAGTAGGAATGGTGAGCATTGTCATTTTTTTTCCTTTTTATCTCTTTTTTGTATTGTGGTTTTTCTCCTTTTTTTTGCTAAGGAATACACAGGTACATGGGGCACTTAAAATTATCCTTTAACATTGAAATTTCCATTTAGAGTGGTCTAATTCTTTAAAATGCTTTGCTTGTGCAACATTAGATAGAAAAGTGAATTGTGTTAATACTTCAGCTTTGTTTTTTGCAGTTTATGAAGTTTTTAAAATCTCTTTTTGTGTTTGCTTTTCATAAGACCAGAGATTATCAGTGGTAAACAGTATATTTTCTTGAATCCCCTGTGAGTTGAAGGGTGTTATAAAAGGATTTGTATTGCTATTACCATTAATACATGAATCCTGTACTGATATCTTTTTCCACATCTGCCTTGCATAATTCTCTTTTTATTTTATGGTGCCTTTGCAATCCCCATGTAATCTAGCACAAAGATAAATGAATCGATATGCACTATACAGTGCCTGAGGGGAAGAGTCCACCTTAGATAAGGCTATCCAGAAAATGAGCATGAATGTTGCTGTGTTTTATCACACATAAAAATGGCCAATCTATTATATTATTCCAGTTTGCTATGACAATGCCCAAGGATTTCATTCTTTCAAACAGCAAGAAAATGTATGTTTATCCAACAATAATAGACATTCCTCTAAGCCTCCAGAATGTAAGGTGAGCTTAATGTGGATCAATCATAAGCTTAAAACAGCACATAATTACTGTACTGTTCTCTTATGGCTCAACTCTGAAGTTAAAAATATAGTGTTTGCTTAGTATTATTTGTGATGGTGAAATATATTAAGGTTCAGTAAGCAGTAGTAATGTAACGCAAAGTTGACAATATCTGTCAGGAAAATGACAGGCATCAAGAAAAGTACCCAAAATGCATGCCGTGTTTTGTTATTTGCATATTGTGGTGTCAGTCTGCATAGACTTATAATTTACAAGGGTGACAGGTACCAGACCGGAAATTATTACCCTTTAGTGCAAGTAGTTGTTATTTGGGGGTATTTTGGGCCAGATTAATTTACTGCCACTGTTTACAGCAGTAGAGTATTGCACATTGTGCAATAAGTGCAACCCACAGTAGTAGGTAACACAAGGGTTGCTATAGTAACATATTGCAGTAGGCATGGTACTCTGCTTCCATTAATTAACAGTAATAATGCCGTGCGCAGGCAGTGAACAGCCATATTACTAGGATTATGTAAATCAGGCCGCTTGTGACTACCTCCTATTACTGTATATGTTGATGTCATCAAGATATAATAATGCTCCTCCTCCTCCTCCTCCTTTTGTGTCCTACCTGATCTTGCACCTCCATTACTGTGAACCCATGCAATGCATCTGAGTGAACCTAACTTGCCTAATCTCCATGCTCCATCCAGTGACTGACTAAGCATTACCTGGTACTCATACTATGGTGTGTGATCTGGTTTTCTTGTATTCCTGCATTGTCATATTGCTGTATGTCACCCCTAAATATTGTCTGTAACCTAAATTAATGTTCAGCGCTGCGTAATATGTTGGCGCTTTATAAATTCAATAAATAATAATAATAATAAAATGCTAATTTAATAGGTTTGCCAAAGCTCCAGGCTGATTTATTGCGAACACTAATCAGAAAAGTAAAAAAAAAAAGGCGCTGACCATAATCGGTACTATTTGAAAAAAGAATAGCATTTATTTCAATTGTGCACGATAGTAATCTATTTACCCCCCCCCCCCCTCACATAATGGTCAGTTATCTCTTTACCTAATAAACCCCCCACCCCACCGCCACCACCACCACCACACACACACACACACATAGCGCACATATTGGCCAATCATCTTTTTACCCAACCACCCACACCCCATCTCCCCCCAGCACATCTGTCACCAAAAGCTCCCCCCTTCCTTCCTGCATGGAATAGTCTAGTAGCCAATCATCTCTTTACTATACCCACCATCACACAGGGCTAAGATAATTTCATGTCGTGTCTACATTATCCCCTTCCTCCCTCCCTCCCCATAATGTGAATACTGATTGCTCAGGTCTATCTCCACCCCCCAGTAGTGTGGGGGGTGCAAATATATTTACCTGATCTTCCATATGCTTTATCAGCTCTCCTATTTCTCCTGGTAGCCACACGGTATACTGCCATCCTCTGCCTGCTTACCACATGACATGGCATGAGGATGTTAACACACAGCACAGCTCCCTGGAGGAAAAGGAGACCTGTGAAGCGTACTACAGGCAAATATGATAGCGCTCCCTGTGCTATTCTGCATGGGGGTTGGCCCAGGTGTAGCCAGCTGTGGCACCACTGTACTGTATTTTCTCAAACAAGATAACTTGTGTGTGGTGCCCAAAGGTGTACACAAAATTAATTAATTAAAACTAGATTGTTTTCCTAAAAAGTTTAGCAGGGCAATGTTATAATTTAGTCTACAAGACAAAACCAAGATTGATAAAACCAGGAGTAGAATTGTCTTTCACTCGGTTTTGGCTATATATGACTCATTTCTTTCAAAATGAGTTAGTGACTTAGGTAAAAATGTGTGTACAAATTGGTTAGGCCTTGTACTATTGAAAGGTCATATTGTCCTTTAAAGTAACCTCCAGACTAAAATTCTACTCAGCAGCACTGAAAAAGCTTGGTGTTTCTTCAACAGTTTCACAGCATCAGAACTTTGTTTTTCTTACCCAAGCCTCATTTTTAGTTGCATAGAGGAAAACTGCCCTGGCATTTTTGCCGTGATGCAGTGCAAAGCATGATGGGATTTCTGATGATGTTGTTCTCGTTCTGCTGTTTGGTGCAATTTTTTTTTGTTCAAATTTTGGATTTGAGACTTGAAGCCTAGTGCGCGCAGCTTGGAGGGGGGATAAGGACACAGGACAGTTGGAACTATGTCTCATGCTCCCTGTCACCTCCTTTCAACCAAAAAGATGGCTGCCCCATGTAAAAGATGGCTAATCACATGAAATCACAAACATGCCTGTTCTTTTAAAACAGGGTGGGTAAGAGATTATATTACCTATATATTTTAATTAACACAGCTAAAGTAACTTAATGACAGTATGTTTGTTTAGGCTGAAGTTCCCCTTTAACTAGCTGTATTGTACTACCAACATAGAGAATTGCCATGCCTAGGAGTTATTGTATACTTCTTCAGTACATATTTACATAATGTTAACTAGAATGCCTCTAAAGTCTAAATCTCTTTTCCATGCTAAATATGCACAGTTTGTGTAATCTTTCATAAGCTAGGTATACACGTTACATTTTTTCAGTCGATTCTGCCATTCGATCAATTTTCGATTTATTTTTCTGCTCGATTTCCCGCTCAATTATTTTATCTTTTCTTATCAATTTCCATTCACTTCTATGAGAAATTGAGTGGTAAAACGATTGAAAGTAATATCAGACATGACAGAAATAATCAATTGAACGCATCTATCAAATGAAAAAACAAAGTGTGTACCTAGCATTAGTAAGCTGGGAAAACAAAATAATGAATTTAGTTGCTTGTTGTTGTACTATACTATACTATACAGTACTGCATATATTGCACCAAGAGCAGCACATATATTTCATCGGCAAATGGGCATCATTGCATCATCAAGTAAATGTACAGTAAATAATAAGAAAATATGAAAATCTACAACTTTTGTAAAGCCTTTTTTTATTGAGCATACTACAAAGACATTATTTATAAAAGATAATGAAACTGAAAAAAAATATTATTGTAAAAAATATATACATAGTCATTTTGATGTCAACAACACATTTTAAAAAAGTTGTTATAGGGATGTTTACTACTGTATTGCAATACCTCTTTCTTTAATAATATTTCTGATGTTGAATTTCAACTGCTCAACAGTTTTGGCATTCTTTAGGGCTGGTTCACACTGTGAGTGGTTGTGCTCAGTTTGCCAGAAATGGCCAAAGCGCTAAAGCAGTGTCACCCTATGATGGTGTTCTCACTGCGGCTTGATTTAACAAAATCAAAACCTGCTGCCTGTACCATTTTTAGTGCGATTTTTCTTATTAGAATGTGCAAAAATGAACATTCCTTTAAAAATCGCTCTGAAAATTACTTTGCAAAAATTGTAGTGTGCGCTCACAATCAACGGCCAAATTATACAAGAAAGTCTCACAGTCCTTATTCAGGGTATCCACAGACAATCCAGAGCAAGATTCCCGTTCTGTCAGTACTTCCAATAGTATAGGCCAGATTTCACGTCATATGCAAGAAAAAATATAAATATAGTGTGATACTGCTAGACAGGCTCTTATCCACTACCTTCCACGTGCAGTACTCCTTCACCCTAAACACATAAAGCCACCAGTGCAGGGACACCCCCCCAAAGTGCCCGCACTCACCCAAGGGTCCTCCAAAATATCCGGAGGTTAGAATGACAGCATTGGGGGTAGCATGGATCCTCACAGATCTAGGGCTCCACTCGTACTGTGGACTAAGGGAGACTCAAATAGTGTAAAAACCTTTTTACTTTAATAAAAATTAAAAGTGTTGCACTCACAAGTGTAGGAGTTTCACAAGCATGTCAGTTTTACAGATGCAGTCCCCGGGTGACTGTCCTGACTAGTGTTGGGCGAACATCTAGATGTTCGGGTTCGGGCCGAACAGGCCGAACATGGCCGCGATGTTCGGGTGTTCGACCCGAACTCCGAACATAATGGAAGTCAATGGGGACCCGAACTTTTGTGGTTTGTAAAGCCTCCTTGCATGCTACATACCCCAAATTTACAGGGTATGTGCACCTTGGGAGTGGGTACAAGAGGAAAAAAAAATTAGCAAAAAGAGCTTATAGTTTTTGAGAAAATCGATTTTAAAGTTTCAAAGGGAAAACTGTCTTTTAAATGCGGGAAATGTCTGTTTTCTTTGCACAGGTAACATGTTTTTTGTCGGCATGCAGTCATAAATGTAATACATATAAGAGGTTCCAGGAAAAGGGACCGGTAACGCTAACCCAGCAGCAGCACACGTGATGGAACAGGAGGAGGGTGGCGCAGGAGGAGAAGAAGGCCACGCTTTGTGAGACACAACAACCCCGGCCTTGCATGAGGGCAAGAAGCGTGCGGATAGCAGGCTTTGTACCGCCATGCAGTCATAAATGTAATAAAGATAAGTGGTTCAATAAACAGGGACCACGCGGCAACGCTAACCCAGCAGCAGCAGACGTGATGGAACAGGAGCAGGCGCAGGAGGAGAAGGCCACGCTTGGTGAGACACAACAACCCAGGCCTTGCATGAGGGCAAGAAGCATGCGGATAGCATGCTTTGTACCGCCATGCAGTCATAAATGTAATAAAGATAAGTGGTTCAATAAACAGGGACCACGCGGCAACGCTAACCCAGCAGCAGCAGACGTGATGGAACAGGAGCAGGCGCAGGAGGAGAAGGCCACGCTTTGTGAGACACAACAACCCAGGCCTTGCATGAGGGCAAGAAGCGTGCGGATAGCATGCTTTGTACCGCCATGCAGTCATAAATGTAATAAAGATAAGTGGTTCAATAAACAGGGACCACGCGGCAACGCTAACCCAGCAGCAGCAGACGTGATGGAACAGGAGGAGGCGCAGGAGGAGAAGGCCACGCTTTGTGAGACACAACAACCCAGGCCTTGCATGAGGGCAAGAAGCGTGCGGATAGCATGCTTTGTACCGCCATGCAGTCATAAATGTAATAAAGATAAGTGGTTCAATAAACAGGGACCACGCGGCAACGCTAACCCAGCAGCAGCAGACGTGATGGAACAGGAGCAGGCGCAGGAGGAGAAGGCCACGCTTTGTGAGACACAACAACCCAGGCCTTGCATGTGGACAAAAAGCGTGCGGATATAGCAGCAATGCTTTTTGCCGCCATGCAGTCATAAATGTAATACAGATGAGAGGTTCAATAAACAGGGCCCGGAAACGCAACACCATCCCAGATGTTCATTGGTCATGTTACTTGGTTGGGGTCCTGGAGTGTTGCGTAGTCATTTCCAATCCAGGATTGATTCATTTTAATTTGAGTCAGACGGTCTGCATTTTCTGTAGAGAGGCGGATACGCCGATCTGTGACGATGCCTCCGGCAGCACTGAAACAGCGTTCCGACATAACGCTGGCTGCCGGGCAAGCCAGCACCTCTATTGCGTACATTGCCAGTTCGTGCCAGGTGTCTAGCTTCGATACCCAATAGTTGAAGGGTGCAGATGGATGGTTCGACACAGCTACGCCATCTGACATGTAGTCCTTGACCATCTTCTCCAGGCGATCGGTGTTGGAGGTGGATCTGCACGCTTGCTGTTCAGTGGGCTGCGGCTGCATGGGTGTCAGAAAATTTTCCCACTCCAAGGACACTGCCGATACCATTCCCTTTTGGGTACTAGCTGCGGCTTGCGTTGTTTGCTGCCCTCCTGGTCGTCCTGGGTTTGCGGAAGTCAGTCTGTCTGCGTACAACTGGCTAGAGGAGGGGGAGGATGTCAATCTCCTCTCTAAAGTCTCCACAAGGGCCTGCTGGTATTCTTCCATTTTGACCTGTCTGACTCTTTCTTCAAGCAGTTTTGGAACATTGTGTTTGTACCGTGGATCCAGAAGGGTATAAACCCAGTAATTGGTGTTGTCCAGAATGCGCACAATGCGTGGGTCACGTTCAATGCAGTCTAGCATGAATTGAGCCATGTGTGCCAGAGTCCTACCAGAATCCTCATCATCCTCTTGTGAGCGTTGTGATAGTTGTTGTGATGCATCATAGTCGTCACCTTCCTCCTGGTCTGCTTCTGCTGACCATTCGCGTTGAATTGTGGAAGTCCAACGTGCACCGCTCTGGCCCTCGTCAGTGGTGGCATGAAATTCCTGCTCCAACTCCAGCTGTTCCTCCTCCTCTTCTTCGTCATAGCTGCTGGGGCCAGCGTTCCCTGAGGCGGATGGCCTGATGTTGGTACCATCACGCTGATCGTTTTCTCCTTCAGATTCCCCCAGTTGCATCATGACAGCTGTTTCCTTGATTTTTAACATCGACCTCTTCAGTAAACACAGCAGTGGTATGGTAATGCTGACTGAAGAGTTGTCACTGCTCACAAGCAACGTGGATTGCTCACAATTTTGGAGGACTTGGCAGAGGTCCAACATGTTGGCCCAATCGGATCCACAGAAGCTTGGCAGCTGGCCGGATGCGCCTCGGTACTGCGCCGTCATGTACTGGACCACTGCACTCTTCTGCTCGCAAAAGCGGGCTAGCATGTGCAGCGTAGAATTCCAGCGCGTAGGGACATCACACAGCAAGCGATGGTGGGGGAGATTGAAGCGCTCCTGCATCTTGGCGAGTGCCCCCGAAGCAGTACTGGAATTTCTACAATGTTTGGACACTCGACGCACCTTCAACAGCAGATCGGGCACGCCTGGGTATGTCCTCAGGAACCGCTGAACTACTAGGTTCATCACGTGCGCCAGGCAAGGGATGTGTGTCAGCTTAGCCAACCTTAAAGCGCGAATGAGATTACTCCCATTATCACACACAACCATGCCCGGTTTCAGGTCCAGCGGTGCCAGCCACAAATCCGTCTGTTCCTTTATTCCCCTCCAAATTTCCTCCCCTGTGTGCTGCTTATCCCCAAGGCAGATTAGCTTCAGCAACGCTTGCTGACGCATGCCAACAGCTGTGCTGCACTGCTTCCACGATCCTACTGCTGCTGGGTTAGCGTTTCCGGATGAGGTACAGCTTTGAGATGCGTTGGAGGAGAAGGAGTCAGAGAGGTAGGTGCTGCTGTTATCCAGTGGGAGGGACGGCGGTGCAGCTGTTTGTGGCGTGGGCAACACCCGTGCCGTAGCAGGTGAGGAATCGCTGCCAGGCTCCACAAGGTTCACCCAGTGCGCGGTAAGGGAGATGTATCGACCCTGGCCGAACGCACTCGTCCAGGTGTCAGTGGTGAGGTGAACCTTGCAGGCAACGGCATTCTTCAAGCTTCGGGTTATTTTGCTGACCACGTGCTCATGCAACTCAGGCACTGCAGAGCGCGCAAAGTGGTAGCGGCTGGGAACCACGTAACGTGGGATGGCCACTGACATCATGCCCTTGAAGCTGTTTGTCTCCACCAATCGATATGGCAGCATTTCGCAGGCCAGAAGCTTGGCTATGCTGGCTGTTACTGCCACGGCCCGGGGGTCATTTGCTGGCAATTTCCTCTTGCGCTCAAACATCTCCGACACAGACAACTGAACCGTAGCGCTGCACACGGAAGGGCTGTTGGTTGTTGTGTTTGATGAACACTGGGAGACCTCAAGAGCACTACTCCGGAAAGTGACAGTGTCAGCGTCGTCTGATGTTTGTGAATGTTGTGAACCACGCAATGGCTGGGCTACTGCTGCTGCTGAGGCGGGTCTGGTGGTGAGTCTGGTGAACCCAAGGGAGGCAGTGTTGTTTCTGGTACCCTGTCCTGACGCGTTTGCCCAAAGAGTGGGATGTTTGGATAGCATGTGACGGCTCATGCTGGTGGTGGAGAGGTTGTTAATATTTTTCCCCCTGCTCAGGCGGGTCTTGCACACCTTGCAAATCGCCATGGTAACATCCTCAGTGCAGTCTTCAAAGAAAGCCCAGACTTTGGAGCACCTGCCTCCTTGCTGGCGATTTCTGTTTGCTCCTCTTTTGCCTCTCACTTGAACTTCCACGCTTGTGGTGCCTGAAATTGCGCGCCGCCTACCTTGTGGCACAAGGCGAACTCGTGCAGCAGTGTGTTCTTCAACAGACTCATCTGTGCTGCTGCTACGACGGCGATGTTCTCGTTCACAAACAAAATCTGGGTCTCTGTCCACATTGTCCATACCCTCCTCTTCCATCTCCTCAAACTCGTCATATGTCATTGTGGGCCACCGCCGTGGAGTAGAGCTCCCCACAACAACCTCTGCGCAGCACACTCCAACGTCGTCTTCCAGATCTTGTCGGCCGACCTCCTGCAATTGCAACCCCTCCTGCCCAAATTGCTCTGGGATTTGGGTTTCCGAGTCCTCTTCGGACTCGCCTTGTATTTCAGTGCGCGGTGCATTTCCCACAGTTAACGGTTGTGAATCCAGGCACAACATTTCTGGCTGTTCCTCCATTGACCTTTGAAAGGTGGAAGTTTGTTGGGCTGGGAATAGCTCCTGCGAATACCCCATTGTGTCCTGAGGTAATTCATCGGACTGGTTATCTGGCAGTTGTGTGCGTGGTGTCGCTGCCGGTTGTGTCAGCTTTGTGCCCACTGGCTCCTTGTAACTGGCTGAGGACTCGGACCTCGTGCGTGATGTGCTGGTGCTGCTTAACCCACTGCTGGATGCTTGAGAGGTCATCCAAGTAATTATCTGGTCCTGTTCTTTTGGATTTGTGAGGGTTGTTGTCCTGGACAACATGGGCGGTATTGAGTGGGTTTTCTTGGGTGCTCCCCTGTGGCCTGTACGTGAACCGTCAGGGGAAACACCTCTTCCCTTGCCCCTCCCTCTTTCACCGGATTTCTTCCTCATTTCACTTATCCTTACAGTACACGCTGACTGGCAGCAGTACAGTGGCAGTACAGAAATGCTATACAGTACCACTATTCCCAGCAGCGACACAGAGCACAATGCTATACAGTGACGGGTGAGCGGTGTACCACTATTCCCAGCAGCGACACAGAGCACAATGCTATACAGTGACGGGTGAGCGGTGTACCACTATTCCCAGCAGCGACACAGAGCACAATGCTATACAGTGGCGAACGAGCGGTGTACCACTATTCCCAGCAGACACAGAACAGTACACAGAATGCTATATAGTGTGGCTGAACGAGCGGTGTACCACTATTCCCAGCAGACACAGAACAGTACACAGAATGCTATATAGTGTGGCTGAACGAGCGGTGTACTACTGTTCCCAGCAGACACAGAACAGTACACAGAATGCTATATAGTGTGGCTGAACGAGCGGTGTACTACTGTTCCCAGCAGACACAGAACAGTACACAGAATGCTATATAGTGTGGCTGAACGAGCGGTGTACTACTGTTCCCAGCAGACACAGAACAGTACACAGAATGCTATATAGTGTGGCTGAACGAGCGGTGTACCACTGTTCCCAGCAGACACAGAACAGTACACAGAATGCTATATAGTGTGGCTGAACGAGCGGTGTACCACTGTTCCCAGCAGACACAGAACAGTACACAGAATGCTATATAGTGTGGCTGAACGAGCGGTGTACCACTATTCCCAGCAGACACAGAACAGTACACAGAATGCTATATAGTGTGGCTGAACGAGCGGTGTACTACTGTTCCCAGCAGACACAGAACAGTACACAGAATGCTATATAGTGTGGCTGAACGAGCGGTGTACTACTGTTCCCAGCAGACACAGAACAGTACACAGAATGCTATATAGTGTGGCTGAACGAGCGGGTTACCACTATTCCCAGCAGACACAGAACAGTACACAGAATGCTATATAGTGTGGCTGAACGAGCGGTGTACTACTGTTCCCAGCAGACACAGAACAGTACACAGAATGCTATATAGTGTGGCTGAACGAGCGGTGTACTACTGTTCCCAGCAGACACAGAACAGTACACAGAATGCTATATAGTGTGGCTGAACGAGCGGTGTACTACTGTTCCCAGCAGACACAGAACAGTACACAGAATGCTATATAGTGTGGCTGAACGAGCGGTGTACTACTGTTCCCAGCAGACACAGAACAGTACACAGAATGCTATATAGTGTGGCTGAACGAGCGGTGTACCACTATTCCCAGCAGACACAGAACAGTACACAGAATGCTATATAGTGTGGCTGAACGAGCGGTGTACTACTGTTCCCAGCAGACACAGAACAGTACACAGAATGCTATATAGTGTGGCTGAACGAGCGGTGTACTACTGTTCCCAGCAGACACAGAACAGTACACAGAATGCTATATAGTGTGGCTGAACGAGCGGTGTACTACTGTTCCCAGCAGACACAGAACAGTACACAGAATGCTATATAGTGTGGCTGAACGAGCGGTGTACCACTGTTCCCAGCAGACACAGAACAGTACACAGAATGCTATATAGTGTGGCTGAACGAACGGTGTACCACTGTTCCCAGCAGACACAGAACAGTACACAGAATGCTATATAGTGTGGCTGAACGAGCGGTGTACTACTGTTCCCAGCAGTGACACACAATGACTGGGGGGGACCCTGGCTAGCGTGGCTGGAGCGCGAACTACCCTGCCTGCCTACCCAAAGCTAAACCCACAGACAAATGGCGGAGATATGACGTGGTTCGGGTATTTATTTACCCGAACCACGTGACAGTTCGGCCAATCAGAGCGCGTTCGGGTCCGAACCACGTGACCCGTTCGGCCAATCACAGCGCTAGCCGAACGTTCGGGGAACGTTCGGCCATGCGCTCTTAGTTCGGCCATATGGCCGAACGGTTTGGCCGAGCACCGTCAGGTGTTCGGCCGAACTCGAACATCACCCGAACAGGGTGATGTTCTGCAGAACCCGAACAGTGGCGAACACTGTTCGCCCAACACTAGTCCTGACTGATGCCGCCTTGGAAAACACGCTCCACGCTGTTCCATGCACTTCCGCGTCTTCGTCTGCTGGTCACGTGTGCCGCCGGGTGGAGCGGTGAAAATAGAATTTTCCATTCGAGGATAGTGAACGCAAACTTCCTCAAAAGTTTGCAAACTTGCGTACAGCCATAGACTTCAATAAACAGGCACATTTTAAAACCTACAAAGACTGTTTCTGGCCACAAAAGTGATGGAAAAGTTGTTTCAAGGGGTCTAACACCTGGACTGTGGCATGCCAAGTCCCACCAAAAATTACGGAGTTGACGCAAAGTTGGGTTTTAAGCCCTAAAGGGCAGAAATTACATTGTGCACAGCTCTGGGTGTCAGTGGACTGTGGAGTGTCACGCACAGAGAAATGCAATAGTACTATCAGAATGCAGTGAATGAATAATGCACTGGAGTAGTTCTGTGCGTGCAACTTAACCTCTTGAGGACTGCAGGGCTAAACCCCCCTAGTGACCAGGCATTTTTTAGCTAAAATGGCCACTGCAGCTTTAAGGCCAAGCTGCAGGGCCGCATAACTCAGCACACAAGTGATTCCCCCCCCCCTTTTCTCCCCACCAACAGAGCTCTCTGTTGGTGGGGTCTGATCGCTCCCCCCATGTTTATTTTTTTTTTAATAAATATTATTGTTTTTTTTTTTTTTTTAAAAACCCTGTTTCTTTAACTCCCTTCCCTCCCTCCCTCCCTCCCTCCCCACAGCCGGCCAAATATGGCGATCGGCTGTCATAGGCTTCTGCCTATGAGAGCCGATCGCTCTCTTGTCCCCCATGGGGACAGCCGTGTCACACGGCTGTCCCCAGTGCAGCGCTGCTGCTGATCGCAGCGCTGCACAAAGTAAATAGACGGCGATCACGCCGTCCACCGGTCTCCCGAGCGGCAATAGCCGCTCGGAGACTGAAGGCGGGGCGGAGCTCCGCCCCCCAAGCAGGAGATGCGCGCGCAGCCTGCGCGCGATCTCCTGCAAAACAGAGCCCCAGGACTTTACGCCAATTGGCGTTAGGCGGTCCTGGGGCTGCCGCCGCGGCCACGCCTACTGGCGTGACGCGGTCGGCAAGAAGTTAATGAGGCAACAGCAGTAGTGTGCACACAGCTCTGGGTGTCAGTGGGCTGTGGAGTGTCCCACACAGAGAAATGCAATAGTACTGTCAGAATACAGTGAAATAATAATGCACTGGAGTCGTTCTGTGCATGCAACTTAATGAGGCAACTGCATAAAAAATAAGGTAATTACTGGAAAAAAAAATACCCACAAAAATGCTAATTTGTCCTGAAAAAAATATATAGATCATTTATGTGTGATAGGTAATGCTAAAGTTATTGCCAAAGTAATAATAGCTGTGCTGAACCGTGAAAACAACCTCAGTGGGGAAGTGTTAATCGTTGGCTTTCTTTCTCACCTGTGATGACAACTTAGTGTTATGGTTCTGAATAAAAAATGTGGATGCTGGACATGACATATAAAGGCTTATAATATATAGTATAGACTGTGCATAGAAGGAGGGAGCAGAAGTATACAGTACATCTTTTTCTTCCCATGCCTTTATCCCAGAGATAACAATTACAGTATTTACAGGTAGAAGAGTGATAACTCATTTGACTATATTCCATATACAGAACAACTATTTACCGTATTTTTCGGACCATAAGATGCTCCGGACCATAAGACGCACCCAGGTTTGAAGGACAAAAACCAGGGAAAAAAAAAATACTAAACCTGGTGCATCCATGGTACAGGGGCATCTTGTGGATATTTTCCCCTCCCCAATTTTTATGTCCCCCTGTGTCCCCTTTGTACCTTTAGTGTCTCCCTTGTGACCTCCTCTGTCCCCCTGTGTCCTCCTCTGTCCCTGTGTCCTCATCCGTGCCCCTTGTGTCCTCCTTAGTGCCCCCATTGTCCTCCTAAGTACCCCCAGTGTCCTCCTAAGTACCCCCAGTGTCCTCCTAAGTACCCCCAGTGTCCTAAGTGCCCCCAGTGTCCTTCCAGTGTCCTCCTAAGTACCCCCAGTGTCCTTCTAAGTACCCCCAGTGTCCTTCTAAGTGCCCCCAGTGTCCTTCTAAGTGCCCCCAGTGTCCTTCCAGTGTCCTCCTAAGTACCCCCAGTGTCCTTCTAAGTACCCCCAGTGTCCTTCTAAGTGCCCCCAGTGTCCTTCTAAGTGCCCCCAGTGTCCTCCTAAGTGCCCCCAGTGTCCTCCTAAGTGCCCCCAGTGTCCTCCTAAGTGTCCTCCTAAGTGCCCCCAGTGTCCTCCTAAGTGCCCCCAGTGTCCTCCTAAGTGCCCCCAGTGTCCTCCTAAGTGCCCCCATGTGCATTTAAAATGCCCTGTCATTAACTAACCCCTGCTGTACTGTCTGTCCCCTGTGACACTGTCCCCCTATCTGTCTAACGCATGTGTGTGGGGTTTGCAGGAGGGTTATGACGAGTCTGTGTCCCCGCGGCTGTGTGGGGGGTTTGCAGGAGGGTTACGATGAGTCAGTGTCCCCGCCGATGTCGGTCCCTCTATACTCGCGTTCCCGCCCCCTGTCCGCCTCTGCCCCGTCCCCCGGACTACTTCCCCCCGGCTCTCTAAGAGATATGTGGTGTGTGCAGGCTGCCGCTTACCGCTGTATGCTATCGCCGATCAGCGGTAATCCTCCGTGATAAAAGCCGCTGGGTGGTCCGTGCACGCTGCTGAAGCCTTCCTCTCTTCACTTCCGCATTGATGATGTAAGCGGAAGTGAAGAGAGGAAGGCTTCAGCAGCGTGCACGGACCACCCAGCGGCTTTTATCACGGAGGATTACCGCTGATCGGCGATAGCATACAGCGGTAAGCGGCAGCCTGCACACACCACATATCTCTTAGAGAGCCGGGGGGAAGTAGTCGGGGGGACGGGGCAGAGGCGGACAGGGGGCGGGAACGCGTGTATAGAGGGACCGACATCGGCGGGGACACTGACTCATCGTAACCCTCCTGCAAACCCCCCACACAGCCACGGGGACACAGACTCGTCATAACCCTCCTGCAAACCCCACACACAGCCGCGGGGACACAGGATTTTAAGCAAGATGACAACTGAAATTGCAGCATCCGGACCATAGGACGCAGGCACATTTCCCCCCCCATGTTTGGGGGAGAAAAAGTGCGTCTTATGGTCCGAAAAATACGGTATTGTATATGGGATTGGCTGCTAATGGCCTAAGGTCCAAATTTCGAAATATACAAGACTTACAGTTAATGTTATGCAGATGCCCAGATTTCTTAATAGGCCAAGCAGGATTTTGGTTGCAAGCAGACAACAGGTTGCCAATCATTTCCCTAATCTAATAAGCCAAGAGTAAAATAAAAGTGAATGTATTCTTTATTGCCCAGCTATGCAGTCATTTTTTAATTGGGTTATCACAGTACTATCGGGAGTTCACAGATTCCATATTACTTTTATTATTATTTTTCATGTGTACAATCTAAACATAGTATTATTTGTATCTTTATATTTCATATTTTAATTGGACTTTTCCAGATAAATTTGCGATCATTTTATATGAATGCATTTACAGTAAAAAGACTTTCATAACAAAACAAAAAAAAAAATATTGCAGATCTGATTGCTTTTGTGCAAGCATGGACATAGATAGCTCATGTATATTCAAATGGTAATACAATAAACCATAGCATGTACATTACAGAATTTCTGGTCGGTGAACTTGTGTTTTAAGAGAATGGCACTGCTGTATCACTTAATGTTAACATGTAAAAATCCTTCTGCTTAGTGCTGACACATAGAAAAAGGGCATTGCAGTCATTAATGTCAAGCATGGATGAAGCTCTGATTACAGATCTATAAGGAATAAATTGCAAAGGCCAGAGTGGGAGCTGTGAGACTGACATAAGATGGCAAGACAGGAAATGCTTGATATTATAGCTAGCTTAAACTCGGAGGCAGGAGGGGTAGTATGTATCATAGCCTTGTCAGAACTGGAAGAAATAATCGAAAACTGCTCCAGGGAAGCTACATTGCTAATGAACTCTCCAAAGAATTGTATTGCACTGTCTGGCAGGCTTTGCAACAGCACTTTTCATCACTGTGTCGACAGTGATTTGGATGTGCAGCTTTTGTCTACAAGGAAATGTAAGGCAGCCCTTTTGAGGTAGAACAAATAATAGATAGGTATGACAAATAAAAAATGAGGAACCATCATTCTATTTAATTGGACCAATACAAATCATAGTCAATTCAGTAACGTTGTTGCACAGACTGGGCATTGTTGATGGCTAGATAATTTTCAGAGTTACTCATGTGATACTGTTTCCTCTTTTTAAGGGAGATGCAATGTGTTAAACATCTGCAGTGTAACAGTGGGCAAATCTTTCTAGAAATGTAAAAGTAAAGGTAGTAAATAGTACTACGCATTGGTTTTTAAATATAAATGAGGATGTAATGACTGAAACAAAGTACATATAAGCTGTTCATTTGAAAAGAAATTTGAAATTGATGCAAATAAAAGATGCCATATGGTGCATGATATGCCCTACACAAATGCTGATCATCTACCTCTAATACTTTTCAGAACACTGATGGACAGCAGGCACATGGGATCAGGTCTACCACAGCTACCAATAAACAGCTGTGAAAAAACAGATTACTCCAGAAACACTGTTTTTTGTAGCAGATTTATATTTGGGTTGCTTTCATCAGCTGATACTGTATATAACTCCATCAATAACTGCAATTAAATATCTAGCATCTATTTTTCTGCTGCTGTTCTGGCTAGTTACAGTTACAGTACATCACTGTTGCTGCTGCTGAAATCTTAGTTAGTTAAAATTCTGGGGAAGAAAGTAAAGGATATTATTGTAGGATATTGGAAAGTAGTACAGGCAAGGTGCATAAGGACTTAATCTGCATGGTATGGTCCTCAGTACTTTTAACTGTTCATCCTCATAACTGTTTTATAGGCTTGTTCTCCTGGAATTGCATATGCAGCATACCAGACCAGACATTGTGCAGCACTCCTGCTTATCTGCATAGTGAAGCCATTAACTAAGTGTATTGTTCATTATCTTTGCTTTGTACTGTACAGCTTATTCTGCTCCATTTGCAATCATTACAGTGTTACAAAGTTAGTTTTGTTGAAAAAAAAAAAAAGACATCCGTTCATCAAATTCAGCCAGGAAAAAAATGGTGCAAAACTCTCCTGTACCTGCTAATATCCCAGTTGGTTTACAAAAAGACATTAATCCATTACAAGGCTAATTAGCCTTAAAAGGGAAAAATCCCTTCCTGAATCCAGATGGCCCCTAACAATATTTTTTAAGCAGTTTCAGTCAGATTGACAACACAGCATAATGTGCATATCTAATGTATGGTGTCGCTGTTAGGATGATTTCGAAATGAACCCTTATGAATTAATAAAAGTATGTATAGCATTAAAGGGGCTGTAAATTGAAAGTTTTACATTTTTCCTATGATACCCTGTAAACTACTTTAAAAAGCGCTACTCACCACTGTACACATCCTTCCCTTTTTATTTACGGTAAGTACCAGCATGTACCCCAAATATTTGACTGTCTTCCCATTACATTTGACTGATGTAGTTTCCCCCCAGAGGCCAGAACAAAATCACTAGATTTTATTTCCCTTCACTTCAGAACCAGAATATTTTCTCCAGTTAAGCTGAACTGACCATGAACCAAATCTAGGTATATTTAAAGGATACCCGAACTGAAATTTGACATAATGAGATAGACATGTGTATGTACAGTGCTCCCGCTGTGTTCACAGTCCTAAATAAAGACCTAAATAAAGTCCCTTAGTCCACGTTCTTGCCAGATTTCAACCTCCAGAAGCGTATGGAATGAACACCACCACCTCACCCTCAGAAGTGGGCACTCACCCTTAGATGATGACCCCCGGCTAGATGGGTCACAAGCGCCTCTGGGATATTTTCAGGCAATCCCTCGCCTATACTGGCTCCTCTGGACGACGTTTAAAAGACAGTGTGTCCACAGCAATTCACCTCAAATAAAGCACATAGTCCTTTCCATAGCGTAAAACCATATAAACAATTTATTTATATTAAAAATGCACACTCACATTCCAAAAGATTTTGTAGCGCATAGAGTTTTATAGGGCTCTACCCCTTTACGTTGGCCGCCTGGCTGGCTCTCCGTGTTTGCATGGAGGATGTTTCCTCGATCTCCCCGCACGCCACGCCGGCTTACTTCCGCCTCTGTCGTCACGCCCTACTAGTTTCGTCCTATTGGACTCATCAGGAGCATGCGCAGAGGCACCCGTAAAGCGTATTTATAGCCGCGTACCCGCCCCTTTCCTCCCACCACCCTGATTGGCTCCGCCGCCGCTTCCGCGTTCCAGCCGCCGTGGAGCGCAAGCGGTCCAACAGGGAAATAGAACGCAGTCACCTCGATGAGATGACGCGTCCAGACTATTTTTAAAATTAAATAAAAACACGCATAAAACCCTGTTTGCAGAAATCTAAAATTTAAGAGCCAGCCAACCTGGCCCACACTAGAGGTATGATTACATTATACACATATAGTTCAAATCATTACTATTCATTCTATCAATACTTCAACTTACCAAAATATATAAAAAATACAAATCTTTACTATTTTGTAGTGTGCGCAATTAGAATGGGACATACGCCCAGTGACAATACACCTTACATGTAATTATAAATCCCATATTAAATATAAACCCCTCCAAATTCAACCAACTCAAAATAAAACACAAACCAATAATATTACCACCTCTAATTCTTAAAGTGACAATAACCCCAAAACCAAAAAGGAGGGCACTGTCCCAGTCCATTCCGCGCACTATCACAATATCATCCCACATCTTTTATTTGTCCAGTCAGTCATTACTCAAGTAACATATAAGGTCAATTTCTGCATTTAACCCCTTTGGTTTCAAGGAATTCATGTGGTGTATCCACCATGTTTCCCTTCTTGAGACTTCCCTAGTTATATTCCCCCCTCTCCAATGTGAGTTAACTTTTTCCAGACCACAGAATGACAGCATGGATGCATCACAATTATGTACCTCCCTAAAATGCGATGACAACGTATGCCCCTTCAAACCCTTCCCCACATTACGTATATGCTCTCCTATACGCTCCTTTAAGGGTCTGGTGGTCCTACCGATGTATTGGAGGCCACATGGGCACCATATCATATACACAACATTCTTGTCATTACATGATATAAACTGACGTATTCTTGTTCTACTATTGTTTGAATACCCTACTACTTCCTGCATACGAGTTGTATTTATCTCCCTACACCCCTTACACTTTCTACATGGATAAAATCCCGGTTGTTGCCACCCCTGCAGTCTTTCTCCTCTGCTGCTTTTGGGTTCAACGCAACTTGGCGCTAAATAATTTCTCAAATTGCGGCCTTTCCTATATATAAACTTTGGATTTGCAGGTAAAATCTGTCTGAGTTCAGTATCGGACGTAAGAATGTCCCAATACTTACCTATTATCCCTTGTACCGTTCTATATTGTTCATTATAGTCTGAAATAAATGCTACCTCATATTTGTTATTTTCTCCTCCCTTTCTATTATCCTGCAGCAGTTCACTTCTATCTTTATTTCTGACATCATTAAAATGTGTCTGTAAAAACTCCTCATTATACCCCTTCTCAATAAACCTATCTATTAATACCTGTGCCTGTGAATCAAAATCCTCTAACCCCGTGCAGTTACGTTTCACCCTCATCAATTGTCCTCTAGGGACATTTTTGATCCAATTTGGATGGTGTCCACTGTGTACTGAAATATAGCCATTACGATCTGTCTCTTTGAAATAATTTTTAGACACCACTACCCCATCCCTTATTGACAGTGTTAAATCCAAAAAATGTATAGTTTCCCTATGGGCATCATAGGACAATGTGATATTAACATCATTATTATTAAGTGCTTGAATATACTGTGACAAACCTTCTTCAGTGCCCCCCCAAATTATAAACAAGTCATCTATATACCTTTTCCAGGTCAATACCTGGTTTGAAGAATCTTGTGCTAACACCTCTTGCTCCCATTTCCCCATAAAGAGGTTTGCCAAACTAGGGGCGAACCCCGCCCCCATTGCACAACCCCTGTGTTGTTTATAATAATCACCCCCGTGCCAGAAATAATTTTTTTCCATTGCAAACCTGAGGATTTTCATGAGGTACTTAATTTGATCCCCTGGTATTGTTCCCTGTTGCTTCATAAAATATTCTACTGCTTGAATCCCCTTGTCTTGAGGGATATTTGTGTACAGCGAGGATACGTCGGCCGTGACCAACCATACTCCATCTCTGACCAACGTACCCTCGATGCACTGCAAGGTATGTTTGGTATCCTTAAGAACTTGTGGCAGGGACTCTACCAGTGGCTGCAAAAAGCTGTCCAAATATTGTCCGAGACGGTGTGTTAAGGAGTCAATCCCACTGACTATGGGCCTCCCTGGGGGGTTCTGCAGATCCTTATGTATCTTAGGTATTTGGTATATGACTGGGATGCCTGGCGCCGAGGGGAGAAGGTATCTAAACTCTCCATCCCCCAGGTACCCAGCATCCAAGCCCTCTCGTAAGAGCTGTCTAAGTTCACCATAATACTGTTGGGTGGGATCCCCTCTAAGTTTGGTGTATGTGTTGAGGTCACCCACCAATCTATTTAACTCATTATTGTACTGGTTTTTATTAAGGACCACCACTCCCCCCCCCCCCCTTGTCTGCAGGACGTATGACCAAATTTTTTTCTTCCAACAGGGACCTAGCCATATGTTGTACCCCCGGATATTTCCTTTCCGGTATAGCATTTATCTCATCCATCACCAATTTTTTAAAAACCCCAATCGCATGAAACCCTGTTTCCTGTGGATTGAAGGTTGAATTATTCCTAAGTGTTGTATGCTGATACTGTCCAGCCACTCCCACCCCTGTGGTAGGTGGATTTAACCTTCCTGTGGGCCCTTCTTTTTTCAAAAAATATTTTTTAAGGTTCAGTTTCCGTGTAAATTTCTCTAAATCTATATAGGTGTTAAACTTGGTTATACCTCTTTTAGGGGCGAACTTAAGACCTTCATTAAGGGTTTTGATCTCAGGTTTGGACAATGCCGCTCCACTAATATTAAAAATGCCTTTGGCTTCTATTCTTTTCTTTTTTTCGAACTGCTTTCTCCCTCCCCTTGTTCCCCTTCTGGTCCTCTTTTCCCGGGTATAGGTCTGTTGTACCCTTCTATCCCCCAATCCGTTGGATGGTACCCCCTGCCCATCTCCAAAAAAGGTTCAAACTGCACCTCCTGTCTAATAGGATCATACCTATTTTGAACAGGCACGTTATATCCTGGTTGTCTAAAATTTTGTCCCCTCCCTCCCTGTCCCACTGGTCTTACCCACTGTGATCCTCCATTATACTGGGGATTGTAATTGGCATATTGGGGTTTGGCTCCTCCATACCCTCCCCCCCCCCCTATGAGGCCCTGAATTTATCCCCCTATATGGCCTCCCTCCTCCCCCCAGTTGCCGAGGTGGCTGATTGCCCCCTGGTTGATTCAATGTTCCATGATTAATTACAGCCTCTTGTTTTGGGGCCCCTCCCGTGGATGTGTTCTCTAACTCTTGCGCCGCAATTTTTTTCTTAATTTGCCATCTGTATGCCTCTTTATTTTTATGGGCCTGAAAATCTCTAAAGAATTTTTTTCTCTTTTCCACCACTATCTCACGTTCATTTTTTTGGAGAATTTCCATAATTTTTTGTGTTTTTCTATTATACTCATCTGTACCTTTCCCTACCTCCAACCTCTTCCTAATAGTCTCAATTTCCCCCCCTATTCTTTCCATCCTTCTGGTCTTCCTTTTCATTAACAACTTGACTAGACCCACCCCACATTTGTCGAAGTATTCCTCCCACTCAGCATCATTCTCCTCACTATCTTCTCCATCATTTGCTATGAGATCCCACCTCAATCGCTTTGGAACAATATGTTCTTTTTCGTATTTAACGAGTGTGGAGAGAATGTGCTCATCTTGTACATTAAAAATATCTTCCAGGTTTACCCGCTTATTCAATCTCATTTCAAACAAATCCATTTCCATGTCTGCTGCAATGTAATAGAATCACCAAGTTTAAAATTTACAATTTTTAACACACTGCGCTGACCAATACGAGAGTTATACTTTATATTCACGGTGGTGCGCTCCTTACAACTATTAAGACAAAATTTATAAAATAAAAGCGCTCCCGCTGTGTTCACAGTCCTAAGTAAAGTCCTAAATAAAGTCCCTTAGTCCGCGTTCTTGCCAGATTTCAACCTCCAGAAGCGTATGGAATGAACACCACCACCTCACCCTCAGAAGTGGGCACTCACCCTTAGATGATGACCCCCGGCTAGATGGGTCACAAGCGCCTCTGGGATATTTTCAGGCAATCCCTCGCCTATACTGGCTCCTCTGGACGACGTTTAAAAGACAGTGTGTCCACAGCAATTCACCTCAAATAAAGCACATAGTCCTTTCCATAGCGTAAAACCATATAAACAATTTATTTATATTAAAAATGCACACTCACATTCCAAAAGATTTTGTAGCGCATAGAGTTTTATAGGGCTCTACCCCTTTACGTTGGCCGCCTGGCTGGCTCTCCGTGTTTGCATGGAGGATGTTTCCTCGATCTCCCCGCACGCCACGCCGGCTTACTTCCGCCTCTGTCGTCACGCCCTACTAGTTTCGTCCTATTGGACTCATCAGGAGCATGCGCAGAGGCACCCGTAAAGCGTATTTATAGCCGCGTACCCGCCCCTTTCCTCCCACCACCCTGATTGGCTCCGCCGCCGCTTCCGCGTTCCAGCCGCCGTGGAGCGCAAGCGGTCCAACAGGGAAATAGAACGCAGTCACCTCGATGAGATGACGCGTCCAGACTATTTTTAAAATTAAATAAAAACACGCATAAAACCCTGTTTGCAGAAATCTAAAATTTAAGAGCCAGCCAACCTGGCCCACACTAGAGGTATGATTACATTATACACATATAGTTCAAATCATTACTATTCATTCTATCAATACTTCAACTTACCAAAATATATAAAAAATACAAATCTTTACTATTTTGTAGTGTGCGCAATTAGAATGGGACATACGCCCAGTGACAATACACCTTACATGTAATTATAAATCCCATATTAAATATAAACCCCTCCAAATTCAACCAACTCAAAATAAAACACAAACCAATAATATTACCACCTCTAATTCTTAAAGTGACAATAACCCCAAAACCAAAAAGGAGGGCACTGTCCCAGTCCATTCCGCGCACTATCACAATATCATCCCACATCTTTTATTTGTCCAGTCAGTCATTACTCAAGTAACATATAAGGTCAATTTCTGCATTTAACCCCTTTGGTTTCAAGGAATTCATGTGGTGTATCCACCATGTTTCCCTTCTTGAGTCTTCCCTAGTTATATTCCCCCCTCTCCAATGTGAGTTAACTTTTTCCAGACCACAGAATGACAGCATGGATGCATCACAATTGTGTACCTCCCTAAAATGCGATGACAACGTATGCCCCTTCAAACCCTTCCCCACATTACGTATATGCTCTCCTATACGCTCCTTTAAGGGTCTGGTGGTCCTACCGATGTATTGGAGGCCACATGGGCACCATATCATATACACAACATTCTTGTCATTACATGATATAAACTGACGTATTCTTGTTCTACTATTGTTTGAATACCCTACTACTTCCTGCATACGAGTTGTATTTATCTCCCTACACCCCTTACACTTTCTACATGGATAAAATCCCGGTTGTTGCCACCCCTGCAGTCTTTCTCCTCTGCTGCTTTTGGGTTCAACGCAACTTGGCGCTAAATAATTTCTCAAATTGCGGCCTTTCCTATATATAAACTTTGGATTTGCAGGTAAAATCTGTCTGAGTTCAGTATCGGACGTAAGAATGTCCCAATACTTACCTATTATCCCTTGTACCGTTCTATATTGTTCATTATAGTCTGAAATAAATGCTACCTCATATTTGTTATTTTCTCCTCCCTTTCTATTATCCTGCAGCAGTTCACTTCTATCTTTATTTCTGACATCATTAAAATGTGTCTGTAAAAACTCCTCATTATACCCCTTCTCAATAAACCTATCTATTAATACCTGTGCCTGTGAATCAAAATCCTCTAACCCCGTGCAGTTACGTTTCACCCTCATCAATTGTCCTCTAGGGACATTTTTGATCCAATTTGGATGGTGTCCACTGTGTACTGAAATATAGCCATTACGATCTGTCTCTTTGAAATAATTTTTAGACACCACTACCCCATCCCTTATTGACAGTGTTAAATCCAAAAAATGTATAGTTTCCCTATGGGCATCATAGGACAATGTGATATTAACATCATTATTATTAAGTGCTTGAATATACTGTGACAAACCTTCTTCAGTGCCCCCCCAAATTATAAACAAGTCATCTATATACCTTTTCCAGGTCAATACCTGGTTTGAAGAATCTTGTGCTAACACCTCTTGCTCCCATTTCCCCATAAAGAGGTTTGCCAAACTAGGGGCGAACCCCGCCCCCATTGCACAACCCCTGTGTTGTTTATAATAATCACCCCCGTGCCAGAAATAATTTTTTTCCATTGCAAACCTGAGGATTTTCATGAGGTACTTAATTTGATCCCCTGGTATTGTTCCCTGTTGCTTCATAAAATATTCTACTGCTTGAATCCCCTTGTCTTGAGGGATATTTGTGTACAGCGAGGATACGTCGGCCGTGACCAACCATACTCCATCTCTGACCAACGTACCCTCGATGCACTGCAAGGTATGTTTGGTATCCTTAAGAACTTGTGGCAGGGACTCTACCAGTGGCTGCAAAAAGCTGTCCAAATATTGTCCGAGACGGTGTGTTAAGGAGTCAATCCCACTGACTATGGGCCTCCCTGGGGGGTTCTGCAGATCCTTATGTATCTTAGGTATTTGGTATATGACTGGGATGCGTGGCGCCGAGGGGAGAAGGTATCTAAACTCTCCATCCCCCAGGTACCCAGCATCCAAGCCCTCTCGTAAGAGCTGTCTAAGTTCACCATAATACTGTTGGGTGGGATCCCCTCTAAGTTTGGTGTATGTGTTGAGGTCACCCACCAATCTATTTAACTCATTATTGTACTGGTTTTTATTAAGGACCACCACTCCCCCCCCCCCCCCCTTGTCTGCAGGACGTATGACCAAATTTTTTTCTTCCAACAGGGACCTAGCCATATGTTGTACCCCGGATATTTCCTTTCCGGTATAGCATTTATCTCATCCATCACCAATTTTTTAAAAACCCCAATCGCATGAAACCCTGTTTCCTGTGGATTGAAGGTTGAATTATTCCTAAGTGTTGTATGCTGATACTGTCCAGCCACTCCCACCCCTGTGGTAGGTGGATTTAACCTTCCTGTGGGCCCTTCTTTTTTCAAAAAATATTTTTTAAGGTTCAGTTTCCGTGTAAATTTCTCTAAATCTATATAGGTGTTAAACTTGGTTATACCTCTTTTAGGGGCGAACTTAAGACCTTCATTAAGGGTTTTGATCTCAGGTTTGGACAATGCCGCTCCATAAAGTCCTAAATAAAGTCCCTTAGTCCACGTTCTTGCCAGATTTCAACCTCCAGAAGCGTATGGAATGAACACCACCACCTCACCCTCAGAAGTGGGCACTCACCCTTAGATGATGACCCCCGGCTAGATGGGTCACAAGCGCCTCTGGGATATTTTCAGGCAATCCCTCGCCTATACTGGCTCCTCTGGACGACGTTTAAAAGACAGTGTGTCCACAGCAATTCACCTCAAATAAAGCACATAGTCCTTTCCATAGCGTAAAACCATATAAACAATTTATTTATATTAAAAATGCACACTCACATTCCAAAAGATTTTGTAGCGCATAGAGTTTTATAGGGCTCTACCCCTTCACGTTGGCCGCCTGGCTGGCTCTCCGTGTTTGCATGGAGGATGTTTCCTCGATCTCCCCGCACGCCACGCCGGCTTACTTCCGCCTCTGTCGTCACGCCCTACTAGTTTCGTCCTATTGGACTCATCAGGAGCATGCGCAGAGGCACCCGTAAAGCGTATTTATAGCCGCGTACCCGCCCCTTTCCTCCCACCACCCTGATTGGCTCCGCCGCCGCTTCCGCGTTCCAGCCGCCGTGGAGCGCAAGCGGTCCAACAGGGAAATAGAACGCAGTCACCTCGATGAGATGACGCGTCCAGACTATTTTTAAAATTAAATAAAAACACGCATAAAACCCTGTTTGCAGAAATCTAAAATTTAAGAGCCAGCCAACCTGGCCCACACTAGAGGTATGATTACATTATACACATATAGTTCAAATCATTACTATTCATTCTATCAATACTTCAACTTACCAAAATATTTAAAAAATACAAATCTTTACTATTTTGTAGTGTGCGCAATTAGAATGGGACATACGCCCAGTGACAATACACCTTACATGTAATTATAAATCCCATATTAAATATAAACCCCTCCAAATTCAACCAACTCAAAATAAAACACAAACCAATAATATTATCACCTCTAATTCTTAAAGTGACAATAACCCCAAAACCAAAAAGGAGGGCACTGTCCCAGTCCATTCCGCGCACTATCACAATATCATCCCACATCTTTTATTTGTCCAGTCAGTCATTACTCAAGTAACATATAAGGTCAATTTCTGCATTTAACCCCTTTGGTTTCAAGGAATTCATGTGGTGTATCCACCATGTTTCCCTTCTTGAGACTTCCCTAGTTATATTCCCCCCTCTCCAATGTGAGTTAACTTTTTCCAGACCACAGAATGACAGCATGGATGCATCACAATTGTGTACCTCCCTAAAATGCGATGACAACGTATGCCCCTTCAAACCCTTCCCCACATTACGTATATGCTCTCCTATACGCTCCTTTAAGGGTCTGGTGGTCCTACCGATGTATTGGAGGCCACATGGGCTCCATATCATATACACAAAGCGATTGAGGTGGGATCTCATAGCAAATGATGGAGAAGATAGTGAGGAGAATGATGCTGAGTGGGAGGAATACTTCGACAAATGTGGGGTGGGTCTAGTCAAGTTGTTAATGAAAAGGAAGACCAGAAGGATGGAAAGAATAGGGGGGGAAATTGAGACTATTAGGAAGAGGTTGGAGGTAGGGAAAGGTACAGATGAGTATAATAGAAAAACACAAAAAATTATGGAAATTCTCCAAAAAAATGAACGTGAGATAGTGGTGGAAAAGAGAAAAAAATTCTTTAGAGATTTTCAGGCCCATAAAAATAAAGAGGCATACAGATGGCAAATTAAGAAAAAAATTGCGGCGCAAGAGTTAGAGAACACATCCACGGGAGGGGCCCCAAAACAAGAGGCTGTAATTAATCATGGAACATTGAATCAACCAGGGGGCAATCAGCCACCTCGGCAACTGGGGGGAGGAGGGAGGCCATATAGGGGGATAAATTCAGGGCCTCATAGGGGGGGGAGAGGGTATGGAGGAGCCAAACCCCAATATGCCAATTACAATCCCCAGTATAATGGAGGATCACAGTGGGTAAGACCAGTGGAACAGGGAGGGAGGGGACAAAATTTTAGACAACCAGGATATAACGTGCCTGTTCAAAATAGGTATGATCCTATTAGACAGGAGGTGCAGTTTGAACCTTTTTTGGAGATGGGCAGGGGGTACCATCCAACGGATTGGGGGATAGAAGGGTACAACAGACCTATACCCGGGAAAAGAGGACCAGAAGGGGAACAAGGGGAGGGAGAAAGCAGTTCGAAAAAAAGAAAAGAATAGAAGCCAAAGGCATTTTTAATATTAGTGGAGTGGCATTGTCCAAACCTGAGATCAAAACCCTTAATGAAGGTCTTAAGTTCGCCCCTAAAAGAGGTATAAACAAGTTTAACACCTATATAGATTTAGAGAAATTTACACGGAAACTGAACCTTAAAAAATATTTTTTGAAAAAAGAAGGGCCCACAGGAAGGTTAAATCCACCTACCACAGGGGTGGGAGTGGCTGGACAGTATCAGCATACAACACTTAGGAATAATTCAACCTTCAATCCACAGGAAACAGGGTTTCATGCGATTGGGGTTTTTAAAAAATTGGTGATGGATGAGATAAATGCTATACCGGAAAGGAAATATCCGGGGGTACAACATGTGGCTAGGTCCCTGTTGGAAGAAAAAAATTTGGTCATACGTCCTGCAGACAAGGGGGGGGGGAGTGGTGGTCCTTAATAAAAACCAGTACAATAATGAGTTAAATAGATTGGTGGGTGACCTCAACACATACACCAAACTTAGAGGGGATCCCACCCAACAGTATTATGGTGAACTTAGACAGCTCTTACGAGAGGGCTTGGATGCTGGGTACCTGGGGGATGGAGAGTTTAGATACCTTCTCCCCTCGGCGCCACGCATCCCAGTCATATACCAAATACCTAAGATACATAAGGATCTGCAGAACCCCCCAGGGAGGCCCATAGTCAGTGGGATTGACTCCTTAACACACCGTCTCGGACAATATTTGGACAGCTTTTTGCAGCCACTGGTAGAGTCCCTGCCACAAGTTCTTAAGGATACCAAACATACCTTGCAGTGCATCGAGGGTACGTTGGTCAGAGATGGAGTATGGTTGGTCACGGCCGACGTATCCTCGCTGTACACAAATATCCCTCAAGACAAGGGGATTCAAGCAGTAGAATATTTTATGAAGCAACAGGGAACAATACCAGGGGATCAAATTAAGTACCTCATGAAAATCCTCAGGTTTGCAATGGAAAAAAATTATTTCTGGCACGGGGGTGATTATTATAAACAACACAGGGGTTGTGCAATGGGGGCGGGGTTCGCCCCTAGTTTGGCAAACCTCTTTATGGGAAAATGGGAGCAAGAGGTGTTAGCACAAGATTCTTCAAACCAGGTATTGACCTGGAAAAGGTATATAGATGACTTGTTTATAATTTGGGGGGGCATTGAAGAAGGTTTGTCACAGTATATTCAAGCACTTAATAATAATGATGTTAATATCACATTGTCCTATGATGCCCATAGGGAAACTATACATTTTTTGGATTTAACACTGTCAATAAGTGATGGGGTAGTGGTGTCTAAAAATTATTTCAAAGAGACAGATCGTAATGGCTATATTTCAGTACACAGTGGACACCATCCAAATTGGATCAAAAATGTCCCTAGAGGACAATTGATGAGGGTGAAACGTAACTGCACGGGGTTAGAGGATTTTGATTCACAGGCACAGGTATTAATAGATAGGTTTATTGAGAAGGGGTATAATGAGGAGTTTTTACAGACACAATTTAATGATGTCAGAAATAAAGATAGAAGTGAACTGCTGCAGGATAATAGAAAGGGAGGAGAAAATAACAAATATGAGGTAGCATTTATTTCAGACTATAATGAACAATATAGAACGGTACAAGGGATAATAGGTAAGTATTGGGACATTCTTACGTCCGATACTGAACTCAGACAGATTTTACCTGCAAATCCAAAGTTTATATATAGGAAAGGCCGCAATTTGAGAAATTATTTAGCGCCAAGTTGCGTTGAACCCAAAAGCAGCAGAGGAGAAAGACTGCAGGGGTGGCAACAACCGGGATTTTATCCATGTAGAAAGTGTAAGGGGTGTAGGGAGATAAATACAACTCGTATGCAGGAAGTAGTAGGGTATTCAAACAATAGTAGAACAAGAATACGTCAGTTTATATCATGTAATGACAAGAATGTTGTGTATATGATATGGTGCCCATGTGGCCTCCAATACATCGGTAGGACCACCAGACCCTTAAAGGAGCGTATAGGAGAGCATATACGTAATGTGGGGAAGGGTTTGAAGGGGCATACGTTGTCATCGCATTTTAGGGAGGTACACAATTGTGATGCATCCATGCTGTCATTCTGTGGTCTGGAAAAAGTTAACTCACATTGGAGAGGGGGGAATATAACTAGGGAAGTCTCAAGAAGGGAAACATGGTGGATACACCACATGAATTCCTTGAAACCAAAGGGGTTAAATGCAGAAATTGACCTTATATGTTACTTGAGTAATGACTGACTGGACAAATAAAAGATGTGGGATGATATTGTGATAGTGCGCGGAATGGACTGGGACAGTGCCCTCCTTTTTGGTTTTGGGGTTATTGTCACTTTAAGAATTAGAGGTGGTAATATTATTGGTTTGTGTTTTATTTTGAGTTGGTTGAATTTGGAGGGGTTTATATTTAATATGGGATTTATAATTACATGTAAGGTGTATTGTCACTGGGCGTATGTCCCATTCTAATTGCGCACACTACAAAATAGTAAAGATTTGTATTTTTTATATATTTTGGTAAGTTGAAGTATTGATAGAATGAATAGTAATGATTTGAACTATATGTGTATAATGTAATCATACCTCTAGTGTGGGCCAGGTTGGCTGGCTCTTAAATTTTAGATTTCTGCAAACAGGGTTTTATGCGTGTTTTTATTTAATTTTAAAAATAATCTGGACGCGTCATCTCATCGAGGTGACTGCGTTCTATTTCCCTGTTGGACCGCTTGCGCTCCACGGCGGCTGGAACGCGGTAGCGGCGGCGGAGCTAATCAGGGTGGTGGGAGGAAAGGGGCGGGTACGCGGCTATAAATACGCTTTACGGGTGCCTCTGCGCATGCTCCTGATGAGTCCAATAGGACGAAACTAGTAGGGTGTGACGACAGAGGCGGAAGTAAGCCGGCGTGGCGTGCGGGGAGATCGAGGAAACATCCTCCATGCAAACACGGAGAGCCAGCCAGGCGGCCAACGTGAAGGGGTAGAGCCCTATAAAACTCTATGCGCTACAAAATCTTTTGGAATGTGAGTGTGCATTTTTAATATAAATAAATTGTTTATATGGTTTTACGCTATGGAAAGGACTATGTGCTTTATTTGAGGTGAATTGCTGTGGACACACTGTCTTTTAAACGTCGTCCAGAGGAGCCAGTATAGGCGAGGGATTGCCTGAAAATATCCCAGAGGCGCTTGTGACCCATCTAGCCGGGGGTCATCATCTAAGGGTGAGTGCCCACTTCTGAGGGTGAGGTGGTGGTGTTCATTCCATACGCTTCTGGAGGTTGAAATCTGGCAAGAACGCGGACTAAGGGACTTTATTTAGGACTTTATTTAGGACTGTGAACACAGCGGGAGCGCTTTTATTTTATAAATTTTGTCTTAATAGTTGTAAGGAGCGCACCACCATGAATATAAAGTATAACTCTCGTATTGGTCAGCGCAGTGTGTTAAAAATTGTAAATGTGTATGTACAGTGCCTAGCACACAAATAACTATGCTGTGTTCCTTTTTTTCTTTCTCTGCCTGATAGTTAAATATCAGGTATGTGAGTGGCTGACTCAGTCCTGACTCAGACAGGAAGTGACTGCAGTGTGACCCTCACTGATAAGAAATTCCCCTTTTTTACCTCTTTCTTGCTCTCTGAAGCCATTTTCTGCTAGGAAAGTGTTTTATAGTTGGAATTTCTTATCAGTGAGAGTCACACTGTAGTCACTTCCTGCCTGAGTCAGGACTAAGTCAGCCACTTGCATACCTTATATTTAGCTCTTTCAGGCAGAGAAAGAAAAAAAGGAACACAGCCTAGTTATTTGTGTGCTAGGCACTGTACATACACATGTCTATCTCGTTTTGTCACATTTCAGTTCGGGTATCCTTTAAACAAAACTTTGACAGCCAGAAAGAGAAGGCATTTAGAAAAACGCATCAGGCTGAGTCTTTTTTTTTTTTTTTAGTATTTACTTGTTTATTGACAAAACATTTTTGTCGCCATTTCTGGCTCTGTTTGCATTCATTATTATTATTCAGTGTTTATATAGCACCAATTTATTCTGCAGGGCTGTACAGAGTGTGTAGTCTTGTCACTAACTGTCCCTCAGAGCAGCTCACAATCAAACCCAACCATAGATCCAATTAAATTATTTGTATGTTTTTGGGATGTAGGAGAAAACCAGATAGCCCAGAGTAGAGCCAAGCAGACATGGGGAGAACATACAAACTCTGTGCAGATAGTACTCTGGTTGGGATTCAAACTGGGGACCCAGCGTTGCAAGGCAAGGGTGCTTTCCACTTAGAGATGATCAGTGAGATGCTAATTTATGAGTTAATGCAAATGTTACAAAGCAGTAAACTTGGCCCTGATTCACGATGTGTAAAATTGGGCGCTGCCCTAGGTGCCCATGTTCAATGATTGATTACAGGTTACAGCCAGTAATTTGACTGCAGGAGGTGCCCAAGAATAATAGTGGTGGATGAGGTCCGCTACTTTGTAGTGGTAATCATAGCAGAGATGGCAATGCTAGATTTAGGTAGGGGGGTTAGTGTGAGGAATAGATGGGTGGATGTTAATGTTTGGCCTTGTTAGGGGTTGGCAAGTGTTAGATGTAGATGCAAGGAAGGTTAGTGTCAGAATAGGATAAATAAGGATGATAGCAGAATATTGGTAATACTACCAATATGCAGTAGTGTCTGAATCACAACAGAAACAAACATGCAGATAATCTTGTCAGATCTGACAATATTGTCAGAAACACCTGATTTGCATATACTTGTTCAGGGTCTATGGCTAAAAGTATTAGAGGCAGAGGATCAGCAGGCAGGCATTTTGTATTGCTTAAATGTAAATCAATATGGCAGCCTCTACATACTTCTTGCTACAGTCATGTCCAGATTTACATCACAGGAGCCTGAATTCACAGACGTCCTGGCACCCTAGACTCCACCCTTCAGGAACCTTCCTTTGCCTGTCATAGGTAGCTACAGGTGCCCCTTAGTATTAGGCAGCCAGAGGTACCATCAATATTAAAGGGAACCTTAACTGAAAAGGATATGGATGTTTCCTTTTAAACAATACCAGTTGCTTGTCAGCCCTGCTGATCTTTGTTGGCAGTAGTGGGTAAATCACACACCTGAAACAAGCATGCAGCTAATCCAGTCTGACCTCAGTCAGAGCACCTGATCTGCATGCTTGTTGAGGGGCTGTGGCTAAAAGTATTAGAGACAGAGGATCAGCAGGAGACTGGTATTATTTTAAAAGGCAAAATCCATATCCTTCCCAGCTTAGGTTCCATTTAAGTAGCTAGAGGTGCCCCAAGTATTAGGTGGCTAGAGGAATCTCAGTACTAAGTAGCTAGAGGTGCCCGACTGAAGGAAGGGGGAATGCCAAAAGCAGGCTTAGAAACCTCTTATTTATACTCTCAGTAAGACTCTGCAAGGGAAGGAGGGAGGGAGGTGCTCGGGGAGGTGAGCTGCCTTTCCAACATCAGACGCCTGTAGGTACGTGCCTACAGTGCCTTATGGTAAATTCGGCCCTGGCTACAGTTGTCCTTTAAAACATGTTTAACAGTGGTTTAAAGGGTACAAATTAGCAAACTAGTTTAGGCTAAAGTAAAAGGTCACAGAAAGTGTTAAGCTCTTTGGTAGGGAAACGGTTAAGATTGGAAACAAGGTTAAGGCTATAGTGATAATGGTTAAAAAGACTGAAAGGCAAAGAGCCAAAGACTGAGTAACTAATCTATAAATGAATATTCTAAAAAAATAAAAAGAACAGTTTTATTCATTAAGTTATTTACACTACAGTTCCTCCTTTAATTAATTTATCTATTTTGATTTTAACAAAGAAATATCCCTGCAAATTAATTTTTATATTAAGATATACACACTCTATTTTAAGCGAGCTTTCCCTATCCACAGTGCAGCACTCCAAAACACAGGACAGATTTATAAAGCTGGGGAGTTTGGGAATTTGCATGATGTTCCATATTTAGATGAGATGCTTTTATAAAATTGCTTATAAAATGATTTTAATAAATAAAGAGAACTCAAAAATCGGGTCTGAAAGTGCAATTCCTTGGGAAGTCTCTGTGAATTCCTAGTGGAGGTCAGCAGCTTTATAAATCTAGATGAGGAGAAAAGTTTGGAAAAAAATCAGATCATAAAAAGCATTATTTTATACTTTATGTGAACATTTCATATATAAGAGTAACAAGTACAGAGCAGTAAAAGTAAAATTTACGATGTTTGTTTCAAATGTAAAAAAAAAAAAAATAGACAAGAAGAGAAAATTGTTTTAAAAACACATTTGAAGAAACTCTTTCATTGTTTAAAACTACAGAGGATGTGATGCAAGCTGCAAAAAAAGTCCTAGTTCACCCTCTCAGGTTTTTGATTATTAGTAATGAGACTTGGATATGTCATTTCTTAGAATTTGTATATTTGATGCAGCAGTTACAGAGAAATTCCATTCGAAAAAGTCATTCACATGGCCCGGGACCCATTCAGAAAAGCTTACATTTGCAAGGAATATGAGAGTCCCCTAGCTACACAGCTGGTGCCAGTCACTGCTGAGCCCACAACCACCCCACACACCTTTCCCCAGCAGACAGAGGTGGTGAGTTGAGTGATCTGTACTGAAAAGGGAAGACTGGCCTGTGCCCCCTTCCTGACTGTCACATATAAATGATTTTGGGATTCAGGTAGTAGTCTTGATATCTGCGCTCCAGGAAAACTGCACTGTTATCTTAACAGAAAATTGAACTATATGAGCCAGCCAAATAATTTAAAGTGTACCTAAGACAGGGGTGGGGGAAAAATTCATACATACCTGGGTGTCAGGCCTGGCGAGATACCAGCTCACAGCTCAGCTCCTCTGTCCCAATCTAACTCCACCTTCTTCACCCTGTGTGTTGCATCCCCGCTTGAATGGTAGGTGAGGAAATAACACCTGCCCGACTTCGGTTACACCCAGGCCTTGTAGGTGCAAGATATAGCAGCCGGACGTAGAGTGAACTAATAACTCACCAAGACCTTACAGAAGACAAGCTTAAGCCCAGTAACAATCCGAGGTCATACACACAAGATCAGAGGTATCGAGGTACACAAGGAGCAGGCAATATCAGAGTCAGGCAATCCACGGTCAGTCCAAGCAGAGATCAAAGATTAGTCAATTCCAGGCAAATAGTCAAGGCAAGCGGCAGACAGAGATTGGTCAATATCCAGGCAGAGTCGGTACACAGAATATCCAATAACAATATAATCGCACCCAGCAAAACCACGCAGGCAAAGCTATCACGGACAATGAACACTTAGCACAGGCAGACTTTTAAACCGTGCACTCACCAATCAGTGTCCGGCCACACACTCAACAACCAATCAGACTGCAGCAGCATTTGACAGAATGTCAGCTGACAAGGAATCAGCTGACAGCAAAAGATTGCCTGAGTGTCAGCTGACTGAACAGATCAGCTGACATAAACTTATTTACCTGCCTAAGTTTCAGCTGACTAAAACGTATCAGCTGACAATAGATCTTCAGGCTTCTAAGAGAATAGGTCAGACACCTGCCGGAATGCGCCCACCCTCTCTGCTCACTGGAAGACGTGTGCGCATCCTGGTTGCCATGGATACCAGGAGTATCGCGCACACGCGAAGAGCAAGCAGAGGCTTCTTTGTTGGTTACGTCTGGAGGAATACTTTGACAGGAAGACGACTGTTTGATAGCTTCAAGAAGATCTGATTGCAGGAGAAGAAAGTGCTGAGGTGACAGGATGGGTTCCGGAGCTGGACAGGAAACAGACTCGGATTGAAACATTCGTGACAAGGCATCTGGTTTTGAGTTCTTGGATCCTGGACTGTACGTTATATGAAAATTAAATCTGGAGAAGAAAAGGGACCACCTGGCCTGACGAGGTTTAAGTCTTTTGGCTGAATGAAGATATTCAAGATTCTTATGATCTGTATGAATTAGTATAGGATGATCAGCACCTTCCAAGAGGTAACGCCACTCCTCAAGAGCGGCCTTGATGGCTAAGAGTTCTCGATCGGCTACATCGTAATTTCTTTCAGCAGAGTTGAGCTTCCTGGAGAAGAACGCTATAGGATGCAGCGTAGCCTTGGGGTCAAATCGTTGGGATAGTATAGCACCAATGGCAATCTCAGAAGCATCTACTTCCAGAACGAAGGCTTTAGACGGGTCAGCATGTCTTAACACTGGAGCAGACGTGAAGCATAATTTTAACTTCTCAAAAGTGGACTGAGCTTCAGATGTCCAACAGAAAGTCTGGCGAGTGCTGGTCAATTAGGTGATGGGAGCCACGATCACCATCAGTTATTTATGGTAATCTGGTTCATCCCCCTATAGTCAATACAGGGGCGAAGGGATCCGTCTTTCTTTTCAACAAAAAAGATGCCCGCTCCTGCGGGGGAGGTAGACGGCCTGATAAAACCCTTCTGTAGATTTTCGTCAATATAGTCTTTTAGTACTTGAGTTTAAGGATCAGGGAGTGGATACATCCTCCTAAAGGGAATGGAAGCCCCGGGTTGTAAATCAATAGGACAGTCATAGATGCGATGAGGTGGAAGAACATCAGCCCCAGTCTTATCAAAGACGTCCAAAAAATCGTGATACACGGTAGGGATAAAGTCTTTCTTAGGAGAAATTAAGCAGAACAGAGTGCCAGCCCGAGGGTAGCAATGATGTACACAGTACTCAGAACGGAGGGACACTTCACCAGATCTCCAATTAATCTCTGGATTGTGAGTTCTTAACCAGGGCATGCCCAGGATGACCGGGAACAGTGGAGAGGGAAGAAGGTCAAAACAAAGATATTCCTGGTGTTCCTCCTGGATGGTTATTAGAAGTGGAAGTGTCTCGGAGGTGATGGGACCAGAGTTGATGGCGGATCCATCGGCCAGTTGAATGGTCAGGGGCAGAGGTTTCTGACGAGTGGGAAGCTGGAGTTGTTGAGCAAGCTGGACATCAAGGAAGCATGAACAGGCCCCAGAGTCAATGATGGCTTTTACCTTAATGGTCTTTCCTTGGAGCCCCTGCAACGAGAGGGTAAGTGGTATATGAGAAGAGGTAGGAGTAATGGTAATGTTATCAAAAGAACTTGGAGACAGAGGCTCACCCGTAGGTCTAATTGGACAATTGACTCGGAAGTGTCCTGGAGCCCCACAATACAGACAGAGATTAGAGGTTCTTCTGCGTTGTCTTTCTTCTGGAGACAAGGCCGGGTGGGCCAGACCTAACTGCATAGGCTCAGGGATGTCAGAAGCAGAAGAGGAGACTGGATTATTTACAATTGGAGAGACGTCAGGAACAGTGGGAAACCAGATTGGACGAGATGACCCGGACCTCTCTAAATGTCTCTCTCTAAGTCGGCGGTCTATTTGAATAGACAGCTGGATCAGTTCTTTCAAGGTTGCTGGTACGCCGACTCTGGCCAACTCATCCTTCAATTGATCAGAGAGTCCCTGTCTGAACTGGAGCTTAAGGGCTGACTCATTGCAGGTTGTATCTCCTGACCAGCGGCGAAACTCTGTCACATATTCTTCCACGGGTCTCTACCCTTGATGGAGGGATTGGAGAGCGACCTCAGCCGAAGCGGTTCTCCCAGGGTCGTCATAAAGTTCACTCATTGCTTCAAATAAGGTGTCAAGACTTCTGAGAGAAGTGTGGCGCTCTTCCACCAGAAGGAGGGCCCAAGCCTGGGGTTCCCCCTGAAGGAGTGATATAACAGCCCCGACTTTGATGTCTTCATTGACAAAGGTTCTAGGCAGAAAAGTGTAGATGGCAAGCACTCTGGAACAAGCGAAACTTAGACCGGTCCCCTGAAAACTGATCAGGTAGAGGTAACTTTGGCTTAGGAATGATGTTAAGGGCGACTTTCACAGGAACAGACACCGGTAGAACTGCAGGAGCCGGAGGGGCTGCTTGGACTGGAGCAGGAGCAGAAACAGGAGCTGGGCAGCGTAGATGTTCTCTGATTTCAAGGTAACCCCTCTGGACTTCATCAACTGAGATCCGGAGCTGAGAGACCAATTCACAAAGCAATTCCACTGGAGAGCTTCCTCCATCAGCGTCCATGATGGCTGTTCGTTACTGTTACGGGACAGGAACTGTTGACCGCCCCACTGCGATGTGGACCACCTGACCAGAGTCTAAGTGACCACGGGTCTTCACCCACGACCCCTTGAGTGGGAAGCAGGACCACAACCCCAGGAGGGGGAAGTAGAAACTTTGCTGCCTAGTGCCCACCAGGTTGCACTCAGAATAATCCCGCAGAGGTTTGGAGAACAGGGGACACTGCTTAGTGGAGAAGATAGTCACACGTAATCAGTAACAAGCCAGAGGTCGAGGCAGGCGGCAATCAGCGTTGGTCGGGGTCACAAGCCAGAGGTCGAGGCAGGCGGAGATCAGAGGATAATCAGGGTCACAAGCCGAGGTCAGGACAGGCGGAGATCAAGCGTAAGTCGAGGTCACAAGCCGGGGTCACAACAGGAATCAAGACAGGATATCAGTAACAAGAGCGCTGGCACAATCGCCAAAACTGTCAGAATGAACAGCACTGCCATAGAGGGCAGTGCTGTTTATATACTGTGGCAGATTGAGTTTGGCGCCGAAATTAATGCCTGCGCATGCGAAGTGCGCAACGCGCTGTGCGCACAACAGTTTGCGCATGCAACCGTTAGCGCGCCTGCGCGCACCGCGCAGTGCCATGCACTGCAAGTGAGCCTGGTGGACTACAAAGCCTAGCGCACCCCCGCGTGCTTAAAGACACGTGCACGGGAAGGCCGGAGAAGACCACCGCGGTGAATATAATAGCAATAGCATCTTTAATCAATGAAGGCCACCAAACAAGTTGCTTAATAAGATCAATCGTCTTTTTCTCACCTGGATGGCCAGCAGATTTACTTTCATGAAACTGTTTTAGTACCAGTAACCTATGATTTAAAGGAAGAAAGAGATGATATGGTGGTTTCCTTGAGGGGCCTCATCCTAAACCATGGATAACTGATCAAGCAAATCAGGTGAAAGTTCACAACTAATTACAGCGGCAGAAATAGACTTTTTAGGTACAATAAAATCAGGGATCTCAGACACAGTGGTTTCTTTCTTAAAGCAATGAGATAAGGCATCCGCCTTAATATTTTTGGAACCCGATTTATAGGTAATGCTAAAATTAAATCGGGAGAAAAACAAGGCCCACCGAGCCTGATGAGAATTCAACCTTTTACCATTTTCAATATATTCAAGATTTGTGTAATCTGTATATACTGTAAAAGGATGAGTAGCACCCTCAAGCCAATGTCTCCATTCCTCAAAGGATAACTTTACCCCCAACAATTCTCTATTGCCAATATCATAATTCTTCTCTGCAGAAGATAATTTTTTAGAAAAGGAGGCACAGGGATGGAGACGTTCAGGATTCCCTGAATATTGGCATAAAACAGCACCAACACCTGACTCTGAGGCATCAACCTCGACAATAAAGGCTCTCTGCACATCAGGATGCACCAACACAGGAGTGGAACAGAAGGCTTTTTTAAAATAATTAAATGCCTGACAGCCCCTAGATAGTTGGATTTGCATCTTTCTTGGTGAGATCCGTCAATGGAGCAACCTTGGCCGAGAAATCTCTGATACATTTCCTATAGAAATTTGTGAAACCTAGGAAACGTTGCAGAGACTTCAAATCGGTAGGTTGAGGCCAATTCAGGACTGCTGATAGCTTACAGGGATCCATAGCCAACCCTGAAACTGATATGACATAACCCAAAAATGAGACTTCCTGGACTACACTTTTCTAACTTAGCATAAACACAGTTTTCTCTTAATTTTTGTAATACCTTCTGGACATGGTCACGATGATCAGATAAAGATGGAAAATAAATCAAGATATCCTCTAAATAGACCACTACAAACCGACCCAAGTAATCACGAAAAATGTCATTAACAAAATCCTGGAAGACAGCCAGTGCATTACACAATCCGAAGGGCATTACAAGGTATTCATAATGTCCATAATGTTCAGAAGCTTCAGGTGCAGTGGCAGAATAATATGGGAACTGTGTCATCACTCACTCCTGCATAGTGTTGCTGCCACTACCACTTTTTCAGGGCATGCCAAATTATAATTCCAAGGTTAGGAGTGTTGGGTCATCTGCCAGGGCACCTTCAAGCAGAGGTCTGAAAGAATAATATTTACCCCCAACTCAACCCCATTTTTTTGCAACTAATGTTCTCTCTGTTTCCCTTCTCTCTTACCCATGCTAACAAGTACTCAGTTGCAACTGGGGGCAGCAGTCTTCAACATTTATTGGTGTTAATATGATGGACCCAGAATTCACTCATACCATCCTAGAGCCTGCCTCGTGTAGTAATAAGTCTAGAAACACACACACACTTACTAATATTTTACACATTTTGGTACATTCGGACCAAACTGTGCATCAAGTCAGAAATATTGTGAATCACTAATCATATAGTTACATAGTTAGTTTGATTGAAAAAAGACATTTGTCCATCAAGTCCAACAAAAAAAAAAAAATAACTAAGAAAATACAAATAAAACACCATCCTGAACCTGCACATATCCCAGTTGATCCAGGGGAAGGCAAAAAACCTTACAAGGCTTGGGCCAATTAGCCTTAAATGGGAAACATTCATTCCCGACTCCAGATGGCAGTCAGATAAATCCCTGGATCAACGTTTCCAGGAATTACCTACAAATTATAGCTGTGGATGCCCTTCAATGCAAGAAAAGCATTGAAACCTCTTTAACCTCCTTAGCGGTATGCCCACCACTGTGTCGGACATGCCGCTGCAGAGGTTTTCCGGCCAATCGGAACCCGCCGGAATTCATTTACTTGTTTAATTGTAACCATTAGATACTAGCTAGCACTACACTAGCTAGTATTGTCTGCCGACACCCCCCAATTGCCCGCATTCCCCCCTCCCATCGCCTGCTGGATACATTACCACGCCGGGATCCAGCGATCGAGCAGCCTCCAGCTCAGCTCCGGTCCTCACTATGTGGAGGATCGGGATTGCGCATGACGTCGGTGACGTCAAGATGTCATGACATCATGTACGATCCTCCCCATAGTGAAGACTGGAGCTGAGTAGGGAGATGCACCTATCATGCAATCTAGGCAGGGTAATGTATCCAGAAAGCAATCAGGGGGATTGGGGGGGGGGGGGGGTCCGGAGGTGCCGGCAGACAATACTAGCTAGCCTTTTGCTAGCTAGTATGTGATGGATACAATTAAACTAATAAATTAGCGTGGGGGGACTAATAGTGCAAAACTTCCTGAGCGGCGTAACGCTCCGGAGGTTATATGCAGAGATAGAGTTTGCCATAACTACTTCCTGAGGTAAGATGTTCCAGATTGTAACTACTCATTGTGAAGGACCCCTTTCTAAATAGATGGCAAAAACTTTTTCCTCCACCTGCAAATCATGTCCCCTTGTCCGTCATACAACCCTAGGGACAAAAAGCTCATCTGCCAAGCTTTTGTATTGCCGTCTGATGTACTTATACATGTTAATCAGGTCACCTATCAGTCACCTTTTTTCCAAGCTAAATAAGCCCAGTTTGTCCAACCTTTCTTAGTAAGTGAGGTCTTCCATACCTCTGATTAATTTAGTTGCCCATCTTTGTACCCACTCCAGAAAGTTGTACCTGTTCCAGAAGGTGGTTGTACCTGTTCCAGAAGCTCTGGTTTTCTCCCACAACTCAAAAACGTAATGGCAAATTGAGCTAACTAAATAAGCTACAGTGTGTGTGGTTGGTTACAGAAATTAATTTGTGAGGTTTCTTGAAGATACAGTAAACATGAATTCTTTCTATAGGCTTCAATACTGTAATAATATAAAGTCAAGAAGATTTGTGAATCACTCTTTGAAAGTCTTTTCTTTCTTAAGGATCAGTTGGGGTTTTCAAGGATGCAGAATTAGTTTATAACTCAAATGATGTATATATTTTTAACTTAAATAGATAATCATCTACGGGCTATTGTACAGCACATTTTTCATGCTTAACTGCTGTACTGTATATCTGAAAAAAAGACATATAAAGTTGTATATGTGAATTTAGAAAATTCAGAGAAAAGCACAGCTTGGAATGCAGCGAATAAAAGAAATTCAAGCAATCCAAGGTAAAGTTTAATGTGCAATCAATTGATTGTGTGCCTCTTACATAGAAAAACTTGATGTATTATCATGATGATTAGGAAGAATTGGTGGCAAAAGACGTCAGAATAGACGTCAGCTTTTCTCTCCTTTTCTCCTTGTTTTTAACAGTGCAGTGTTAACTAATGGTAGGTTTAATGTTTTTATTATATGTTGTTGTTTTTCCAATGCTTGAAGGCTCTGTCAGTGTTTGTGTTTATAATCTTCAGAGCAGGATAAGTCAAGAATATGTAATGTGTATGCAGTTCGCAAAAATAAAGGAAACCTGCTCAGAGAATCATTCGCCTGACATCACCTAAGCATCGAATAAAAAAAAACAAAAAAATGGAATGCTTTATTTTTTTTTCCTGCTGCTTTGCTGAGTCAAAATATGTGGAGAGGAATTTGCATGGCATATGACAAGTAAGTATATTATCAATTTAAGGAGGGATTTACTGAAGTAACAAGCCTTGTCCTGGAATCACATCAGTCAATTATTTTATTTAAAGGAATTCTATGAAAGTTGTACTATTTTCTGGCACCAGCATTAATCAATATGGCAAAAACAGTATGAATGGTTGCAGCATATGTTTTTACTGTGCAGTGCTTTTTTTTTTTTAATCTACCTTCCTGACGCCGTCCCCTTAAGAAACTGACGGCGACGGATCACGGGCGAGTTCATTATTTGAGGTGATTCCTCTTGTTTAGTGAGGCAGTGAAATCACCAGAGCGCGTTTGTCCCTCCGAACTAATAAATTGCTATGAGGAGCTCTCGCTCTTAATCCTTGTTGTGAAAGGAACTTCTGTGTGCCGCTGGCCCGCTGCTTCATTCTGCTCCATTCGGAGCAATAACACGCCCACCTCCAGCTCATTCGTTTGCCGTTGCTAACCAATGAAGCAGCGGCACACAGAAGTTCCTTTCACAACAAGGATTAAGAGCGAGAGCTCCTCATAGCAACTTATTAGTGCGGAGGGACACGCGCTGTATAACGCGCTCTGGTGATTTCACTGCTTCACTAAACAAGAGGAATCCCCTCAAATAATGAACTCGCCCGTGATCCGTTTCTTAAGGGGACGGCATCAGGAAGGTAGATTAAAAAAAAAAAAGCACTGCACAGTAAAAACATATGCTGCAACCATTCATACTGTTATTGCCATATTGATTAATGCTGGTGCCAGAAAATAATACAACTTTCATAGAATTCCTTTAAATAACATTTTTATTTGTATAACAAGTAATAATTTTTCAACCTGTTAAGGAAAATGTTTAATTTGTCTTGTTCTTGACCTAACTGGCTGTTTTAAGTAAGCAAGGGATCATTAGTCAGTTGCCACAGCAGGAATGCGCTGCTCAAAAGTGTAAAGCAAAGCTCCCTATCATAATATTGCCCAAACATCTGGGTTTGATAAGGATGGGCTCTGGAATTTTATGAAACTGATTCAGTAGGTGATATAAACATTGGGTAAACTAGTTGCTTTTATTTTTAAGCAGCTCTTTGCATCAGGCGTTACCAGGTGTCACTGCAAAGGCTGTTATCCATATTTTTTTTTCATTTTCTTTAAAAATAATCTATATTGAATATAACAAGAAAACCCTTATGCAAAAAAGAAACACACTTTAAAACAATTACAAAGTATTCAAACCAGATTAAGTGGTGGGCAGTCTGGGTGGAGTCTGTGCATATATGGAACCAATAATCTGTTATATGAAGGTGTTATATGTATCCACTGGATTTACATGCAATTGAAGCAAGCTACCTTATTTTTCACTGTGCATGTTTTTGTCCAACCTCTTGAGCTTCTTGCATGTTAGTTTTCAGCTTGATTGAGTAAACTACCATTTCTCTGCAATACACGCTTTTATTTACCCTCTTCACTCACATGCACCTCTTCCCATGTGTTATGTCGATACACTGTTGAGATATACCAGCTTCTTAGATTTCTATCTCCATATGTAACTTTTTTTCTTAAATGTGTGCTTGCAGGGGCATAACAATAGGGGCTGTAGCCCCTGCATCCGCATGGGGGGGCTTTGGGGATCGCTCTGGGGCACACTCAGGGCCGTTTTGGGGGAAAGAGGGGACTCAGTGCATGAGGAGGGAGCAATACAAGCACACAGCAGCAGGGAGGGGGACCCACTCATCCCCTCCCTCACCTTCAGCTCCCCCATCAGCGCTTCCTCCTCTAGCAATGGGCAGCAGCAGTGGGCATAGAAAAGGGATCGCAGACACTTACCTCTGCGTTCCACTCGCTGGAGGTTCTGCTTCTATCAGTGCCTGATGCTACTTTCTGATACTCTGACAAGCAAAACGCAGAAGTAAGTGTCTGCGTTCCCTTTTCTATGCCCGCTGCTACTGCCCATTACTAGAGTAAAGGAGGAAGCGGTGATGGGGAGCCGAAGGTGAGGGAGTCGGGGAGTGGGCCCCCCTCCCCGCCGCTGTGTGTAGGCATTGCTCCCCCTCATGCGCTGTGCCCCTGGGCACCTAATTGGATACCTGGGGTGGGGGGTAGGGAGTAGGGGAGGGGGGCTTCCATCCAAAGTTAGTTTTGCAGGGTCCCCAGTGATTTCTAGTTACGCCCCTGTGTGCTTGGCTTCAAATTCAAAAGGAAAATATATAAACAAAAAAGGGCCTAGTATTAACAATAAATATTTTGCCATTGCGCTATTTCCAATTAAATATAGGGCTTAAATTGCTTGCAAATCACTCCATTTTTCATGTATTTACATTTTACACAATGTCCTAATTTTGTGGGAGTTCCGGTTGTACCAGCACAGATGAAAATAATAAAAAGAATTCAAATACTACAAATATACCCAGACTACATACTATATTTGTACATTTAGTAACAAGGTCAAAAGAAAGCACTAAACCAAGGAGAGAATAAAAAATCACAAAGCACCTGTCAGGCCTGGGGTTTCCATAGGGACAAACTGTGCAAATGCTCAGGGTCCCAAGGTCTGAGGGGTCCCCCAAAGGACACAACTGTTACAAGTTCCATGGATGAAAATGGTGAGAATGGTGCAAGCATCAGCACAGTGTGTGAGAGTGTGTGAGAAGAAGTGAGGAAAATACAGTAAATTGTACAAGCTCCATGCTTGTACTGTACAATATCAATGTTTTCCTTATGTTCTGTGTTAAGATTAGGCCATAGTAGCTGCATTTAATTTCCTGGTGACATTACAGCTGCATTTGATTCTTAGGAACATGAGGGGTGCATTTTCTATCTAAAAGTCAGGGTACCGTTAATCTGGTTTGAATACTTTGTAATTGTTTTAAAGTGTGTTTCTTTTTTGCATAAGGTTTGTTCTTTGTTTATAGGTGTTAGGGTGGGTTTAACAGTTTCCATTGATGCATAGAACATTACTATTACCATGCTTATTTTTGCTTTTATGATTCTGTACATAACTAGGGCACCAGAGTAACTCAGCAGGACGGTTTTCTTCAAACCTAGCAACACACTGAGACATAAACTTGTACATCTTAAGCAACATAAACATGTACACACTGTCTGGGAAGATAAAGCAACCCTGGGCCCTGAGTAAGCATGAAGCTTAATACAGGAAAGCTAATGCTGCATGTCAGGCCTCTGCATAAATCTCAAGGAGAAAGTACACTCCTTTGCAGATGGTAAGCTGTGCATTTTGGTTTAAAGAGGGTTGAAAGATGCCACCTATGTAAAACTGGAATGGCTTTCCTAAACATTGGATGAGGTCTCTTTGACATTATTTGTCATTTGCCATCAACATACAGTGCAGGTGTTGATGTTTGCCTAGATGTTTTGGGGGCAGCACAAACCTTCAACAAGACACCTAAACAATTAAAGTGGCTGCCATGTTCACTTAAGTAAAATGTATTACATGTACTATACTTAAAAAATGCACAGGAATCTCTTTCATCCATTAGAACTGAAGTATTTACTCTTCAGGAGTAATTAGTCATCTTCTAGAACAAAAAAAAAAGGTGTCCAGTTGAAGTGACTTTTTATTTTCTTTGGACTGCCTGTTTAGATGTATCCTGACTAACCAGTCAGAGCAGTACAAAGAGACCACCTGATATACACGTCATGTGACAGCCACCAATTCTCTATTCAGGAAATTTCTTATTTCCAGCTGTAACTTAGTTGCTAATTCCTATTAACCAAAAAGAAAATAAATGTTACCTCCTTTATGCAATTCTTTGTCCATTTTAATGTGAAATATAAATAGACCTCTGATCTTGTGCACGTCTGCATCTGTGTTTCTACATTTTGCATAAACGTGAAGCAACATGACCAAGTATCAAATAAAACGTCTCCCAAATAAATAAAGCAAGAGAGAATCTAATTTCTTGAACAGCTTAGCTGCTTTGCAACTTGGCAGCTGGTTGGCAGCAAATGAGTTTACTATAATGATATTTTCCTTTTCTTTCGTGTATGACTCAGTGCTTTAACACTAGCCCTGGTCACTTTTGCTATTTCCCATGTGGCTCACAAAACACCAAACATATACTTCAATGAGATTTGCTTTATTAAGGCAAAACAGCACCTATAAAAAGTGGATTATATATATTTTTTTCATATTGGATTGCTATCTGAATGTAGAGGATCTCTAAGGAATTGGAGCTTTTCAATGTTAATCCAGTTATTAAAATATATCTTATAAACAGAAGATACACAATGAATCCCAAGAACAGTTCAGAATAATATTAAGTATGAACGAATACCTTTATTTTAGTGTATACAAATATTATGCCTGAAAATGTAAAAAGATCTGTAGGATTCTTATCTTTTCCTTCTTTTTCTCCTTCTTTTTCTTCTTTGTAAAATGCACACCTCAAATGTGAACAACAAGTTGATGCAGAATATAAAGGTGTTGGAAAGAATTGTTATTTTTAAACATTTTATTGATCTGAATTTCTGTGCAGACGTGTTTTATTTTCGTTTCTAAAAGAACCAACAGTCTACATTCCATTCAATTTCATTTCCACAGTCAGAGCTGTCTAGTGACGTGTCATGTGCAGTTCAGGCAGTGGGTTGTTGCTTGACAAAATATATGGAATTACATTGTCAGTCAGTTACTTGCAGAGAAACTAGTAGGGTCTACAAAGTAAAAAAAAAAAAAAAGCTCAGAAAACAAGATTCCTTAGGTACTGGTAAATTATTTTAATAAATAAGATAGCATTGCACACTTTTTTAATAATTAAGTTATTTAAAAGACAACTGAAGTGAGAAGTATATGCAGGCTGCCATATTTATTTCCTTTTATGCAATACCAGTTGGATGGCTGTCCTGCTGATCCTCTGCCTCTGCCTCTAATACGTTTAGCCATAGACCATGAGCAAGCATGCAGCACATCAGGTGTATCTGACATTATTGGCAGATCTGACAGGATTAGCTGCATGCTTGTTTCTAGTGTTATTCAGACACTACTGCAGCCAAATAGATCAGTAGGGCTGCCAGGCTACTGATATTGTTTAAAAGGAAATAAATATGGCAGTCTTCTCTCACTTCAGTTGTCCTTTAGGTATATCTTTTTCTTCAAGTTTTAAAATGTACTTCTCTACTATCTACTCCTCTACAAGCAGCATGATAAAGAATGTAGTCCTGCCTTGTATGCCAAAATGGACAATTTGGGCAGGAGCAGTGCCATAAAAAATTTAGGAGCAGATTGGTACCTATAAAGATAACGACTATAGCAAGAAATTCGGGCGCAGGGTTGCCTGTAAAATAGCGGTGGTAGGAGAAAAACAGCATCATCAGAGTTCCACTACAGTGTAGTAGAACTCTTCAGAAAATGTGGCATGCATGCTGGGAGCAATAGTTTACCAGTGCAAAATTGTGGCGTGTGCAGGGTGGTTAGTGTTAGGAGTAGGCGGGGCTTAGTTGTAGTTGTAGGTATAGATAGTGGACGGTTCTTGTTAGGCATACATGGGTAGAGTTCTTGTTAGGCATAGGTATGGAAAGGTTCTTATCAGGCATCGAAAGGGGAGGGTTCTTGATAGGCAGTGATAGGGGGAGGGTTCTTGTTAGGCAGTGATAGGGGTTGGTTCTTGTTAGGCATAGATAGGAGGGGGGATCCTTGTTAGGCATGGATAAAGGAAGGTTCTTGTTAGGCATGGATAGGGGAGAGTTCTTGTTGGGTATTGAGAGGGGAGGTTTAGTGGAAGAGTTAGACCACAGAGGGGCAAAGGAAAATATTAGTAACGTTACCAATATTCTGCTATATTGTAGAACATCGGTGCTCTACCCTTAAAAAGATATAAAAGCAAACCTTACTGTTCCCGTATTAACTTGATAAGAGCAAGATGGGGCACATCTGTCAGTTTTCAACTTTACCTACAGGATTACTGATTAAACTTGAAGCTATGTGTACATGTTGGTGGGCTGATTAGTTTAAAAACTCTATATTGGTTTAAAAACTCAATAAACTCCATATTATATGTTGGTTTTTAGTATCTCTATCATTGATGTGCAGCTGGAAAGCGGACAAAAGTGGGCTCAGACCCTAAAGGACCACTATCGCGAAACAAAGTAGGCAGTTAAGATCTGACAGAACCGACAGGTTTTGGGCCAGTCCATCTCCTCATAGCGGATTCTCAGGGTTTTCTTTCCTTTCAACAGCATTTCCTGAACAGCAGTTTAACTGCCAAAATTGTAAGATACCCGACAGCCTCCCAAATCACGTGCACACTATTTTGTCAGTTAGACTTTGCAACTGCTGTTCAGGAAATGCTGCAGAAAACCCTGAGAATCCCCCATCGGTTCTGTCAGATTTTAACTGCCTACTTTTTTCGCAATAGTGGTCCTTTAAGTGTAAAAGAACCATTAGGATAAGGATGGGCATAGCAGAATATCGGTGAAATTACCAATATTCTTCTATAGTAGATAGTACAATATAGGTGCTCCACCCTTAAAAATATATAAAAGCAAACACAACTGTTCCTGTAGCCCCTTGATTTAGGGGAGGCATGTCTGTCCCCAAAAAAGGATGGCTGATTGAACTTTAAGTTATTTGTACATGTTGGCAGGCTGATTAGTTTAAAAACGTTATATCTTATTATTATGACAGGGCAACTAAATGTCCCTAAGTTAGCATTTACATAATCTCCAATCTTTATGATAAAGCTTGTATCTGAGCTAATTTTCAGACTTGTACAAAACATGCATACTTTTGACGGTTTTGGATAAGATGGTGAGCTGCCAGCTACCTACAGTTATGCTGCAGCCTCTGTTTATAGATTGAGGGTGTGCCTCCCCACACATTTCATTCCACATTGCAGAAAATGCAGACACAACAACCCCCCCCCCCCCCACACACACACACACACAATTTTTTTATTGTACTTAAAGTGTATAAAAGGCAAACCAAAAGACAACAATGAAATACCTAAGAAGAGGGAGGCCTCTGGATCCTCGAGAGGCTTACCCGTTACCCTCCTGGCTCCCACTATTGCTGCACATGGACCCCCAGAACATTTCCAACAAGGGTTTGTTGGGAATATTATTGTGCTCTTAGTCATGCATGATTACGGCTGTACTGTGCCTGCATGAACACGGCCATACATGCAAAGTACATCGAACCCACTCATACACAAGCAGCTCTGAGCTACTGTGCATGTGCAGTAAAGCTGTGCTCATGCGTGAAATGGTACATAACTACAATAACATATCTGACAAACTCTTGTCGAATGTGTTAAAAATGTACTGTTCACATATGTTTCTTGATTTTGGAACTGCTGATTAATCTCAGAGATATTATCCTCTTTCTTCTATAAACTTACTATTGCTAAAAATGTGCTCTGTTATGGTGAACATGATCTGCCTCTTGTGTAGATTACTACCTGGTTGTGTCTTTCTAGCGTTAAATGTTGCTTCTGTTCTCTGGTCTATTTGCTCTCCAATGGCCATAGTATACCCAAACCAGCATAAACAGTAATGCAAATTAACCCAACCACAAAAGATCACTTTGATGACATTTTTTTCTTTAGTTAAAGCGGATCCGAGATGAAAAACTAACTATAACAAGTAACTTGTCTATATATCTTATCTAAAGTTTAGATAGTTTACACAGCAAATCTAGCTGCAAACAGCTTTAATAGAATAAGAATATTTCTTCCTGTGATACAATGACAGCAGCCATGTTGTTTGTAAACATTACACAGAGGCAGGCTTATCTGCAACTTCAGCAAAAAAAAACTAATCCCCCTTCTCCTCCATCCACCCCTCTGCCTCTGAAATCTCTGGCTAGTAATACCTCCCCCTCCTCCTGCCCAGACTGAGCTCCCATGAGCCCTTGCTACTGTCTGAAAGTGCCTTGGCCCTCTGAAAACCCGTGGACGTGGCTTATTTAGTTTATAGGGAATTAGAGCATTAAAACAAAAACAAAAAAGTATTTGGCTTGAGGAATGCCCTATAAACAATATGAAAGGATCCCAATTATGCAATGAGTAAAAGTTCATCTCAGATCCACTTTAAGAAATAGTAAAAACTGATGTTTGTGCGCCCCCCCCCCCCCCCAATAAAGAATGTATAAAGTCACACCATGAACGAGTGAGATCAATAATTCACATGTATGATTTAACTCTATATACATGGTGAATACAATAGATTTCAACTCTAATTTTAAATGGATTTATGCAAATGGTCCTTAACCACTTCAGGATTCGGCGTACGCTTAACTACGCCCCTGAATCCTGAAGTGGATTGCATGGAAACGGCCGCTCGTATGAGCGGCCGTTCCATGTCAGTTCACGGAGGGTGTCTCCGTGAACACCCTGCGAGCCTCCGATCGTGGCTCGCAGGGTAAATGTAAACACACGGGGAAGATCTTCCCCGGTGTTTACATGTATACGGCGCTGCTGCGCAGCAGCGCCGTGGCGGAGATCGGCGATCCCCGGCCTCTGATTGGCCGGGGACCGCCGGCACCTGATAGGCTGAAGCCTATCCTATCCGGCGCAGGACGGAATTCCGTCCTGCGCCGCTCACAGGGGGAGGTAGAGGGAGGGAAGGGGAAGGCGGCCAGGAAGCGCTGCGGAGGGGGGCTTTGAAGAGAGCCCCCCCCCGCAAGCGCAAGCAGCCGGCGGCGATCAGACCCCCCCAGCAGGACATCCCCCTAGTGGGGAAAAAAGGGGGGAAGTCTGATCGGCCTGGCTGCTAGCTGATCGGTGCTGCGGGCTGGAGAGCCCACGCAGCACCGATCAGCAAAACCACCCGGTATCCGGAAGTGGTTAATTAATTTTTACGATGAACTTTTTTAGGGTGTATATTGCATATGGTTGTAATGCAATAGTTTATACTGGTGGTACCTGAGTGTTGCTGTTTGTTTTTGAAGGCCCTACTATTGACCTGAAGAAGCGGCTTATGCCTTGAAATGCGTTGTCTTTGTGCACCAATAAAAACGAATTACCCTTTACTACAAACATCCATTAGTCTTACTTCCCATGAGGGAACGATTTTAAGGTAGGACCGCACCTTTTTATTGTTGCTGTTGTCTCTACCATATAAAGTGTACAATAATTAGCATGATAATCGCTATTAAACAAACCAGGCGCCTCCTAACCCTTCCAAGAACGAAGATAAAGACCTACTGACAACAGAAAGGTTCAGTACAGAATTAGGCATCAGATAATGACTAATAAAGCATGATAAATAGCTAACCATACTTCATTCCAATTAGTGTGGTCCGGTAGGAATCATGGAGAGAATCCAAAGATATAATAACAAAAGTTGCTTCAAGTGAACCTCCAGACTAAAAATCTACTCAGCAGCACTGAAAGGGCTTGGTGTTTCTTTAACAGTTTCACGGCATCAGAACTTTGTTTTTCTTACTGAAGTCTCATTTTTAGCTGCATTTATAGCTAATCTCCGCCCCATCAAAGAAAACTGCCCGGGCTTTTTTCTCCTGATGCTGTGCAAAGCATGATGGGATTTCTGATGTTGTTGTTCTCGTAACCCTAGCAACTGGGAAAGGTGTTCAGGACACAGGACAGTTGGAACTGTGTCTCATGCTCCCTGTCACCTCCTTTCAACGAAAAAGATGGCTGCCCTCATGGAATCACAACCATTTGCCTGCTCTTTTAAAACAAGGTGGGTAAGAGATTATATTACCTATCTATTTTAATTAACATAACTAATGTAACTTAATGACAGTATGTTTGTTTAGGTTAAAGTTCCTCTTAGAAGAGATACCTTTAATGATTAACTGTACAAGATTTCTTTGCAAGCTTTCGAAACTTTAAGTTTATTCTTCAGGCATGTTACAGAACTGGATCAGAACCATGGTTTTATAAGGTGTTATCAAATATTAAATGTGTTTATTCATTTTTGTACTTTAATTTTACTTTTTGGCGACTAGATGGCTCTTCACACTATCCTGGAAGTTACCAGGAAGTGATCAATCTTATATTTAACTATTTTTGCATTTTCACTTTTATGAATCAACATGCCTCATGATTAGAGGTATGTTGATTAATTCCCTGGCACTTTGGTTGGCTCGGGGAACACATTTTCTCCTTTACCAATCGATCCCCTGTAAGTTCCGCCGTAAATAAGTGGCAGGAGCCCGCGCATGAGTGCACCTACCACAACAACACTGAAGGGGGACACTCATCAAGATAGACTAGCACAGCTCCTTAAGCTTCTTTATTTGTATTCTAAGATGATGGGTGTGTTTTCCCTGACCAAAAAGGAAATCCCAGGACCTCAGTTCAGTTAGTCATGCTTTCATTGGTCTAATCTCTGGAACTGTTGATGATTTAGCCCAGTTAACCACTTGAGGACCGTGGGCTTTACCCCCCTTAAGGACCGGCCACTTTTTTTCCATTCAGACCACTGCAGCTTTGACGGTTTATTGCTCGCTCATACAACCTACCACCTAAATGAATTTTGGCTCCTTTTCTTGCCACTAATAAAGATTTCTTTTGGTGCTATTTGATTGCTCCTGCAATTTTTACTTTTTATTATATTCATCAAAAAAGACATGAATTTTGGCAAAAAAATGATTTTTTTAACTTTCTGTGCTGACATTTTTCAAATAAAGTAAAATTTCTGTATACATGCAGCGCGAAAAATGTTGACAAACATGTTTTTGATTAAAAAAAACCCATTCAGTGTATATTTATTGGTTTGGGTAAAAGTTATAGCGTTTACAAACTATGGTGCAAAAAGTGAATTTTCCCATTTTTAAGCATCTATGACTTTTCTGACCACCTGACATGTTTCATGAGGGGCTAGAATTCCAGGATAGTATAAATACCCCCCAAATGACCCCATTTTGGAAAGAAGACATCCCAAAGTATTCACTGAGAGGCATAGTGAGTTCATAGAAGATATTAATTTTTGTCACAAGTAAGCGGAAAATGACACTTGGTGACAAAAAAAAAAAAGTTTCCATTTCTTCTAACTTGCGCCAAAAAAAAATGAAATCTGCCACGGACTCACCATGCCCCTCTCTGAATACCTTGAAGTGTCTACTTTCCAAAATGGGGTCATTTGTGGGGTGTGTTTACTGTCCTCGCATTTTGGGGGTGCTAATTTGTAAGCACCCATGTAAAGCCTAAAGGTGCTCATTGGACTTTGGGCCCCTTAGCGCAGTTAGGCTGCAAAAAAGTGCCACACATGTGGTATTGCCATACTCAGGAGAAGTAGTATAATGTGTTTTGGGGTGTATTTTTACACATACCCATGCTGGGAGGGAAAAATATCTCTGTAAATGACAATTTTTAAAAATTTTTTACACACAATTGTCGATTTACAGAGATCTTTCTCCCACTCAGCATGGGTATGTGTAAAAATACACCCCAAAACACATTATACTACTTCTCCTGAGTACGGCGATACCACATGTGTGGCACTTTGTTGCACCCTAACTGCGCTATGGGGCCCAAAGTCCAATGAGTACCTTTAGGATTTCGCAGGTCATTTTGAGAAATTTCGTTTCAAGACTACTCCTCACGGTTTAGGGCCCCTAAAATGCCAGGACAGTATAGGAACCCCACAAATGACCCCATTTTAGAAAGAAGACACCCCAAGGTATTCCGTTAGTAGTACGGTGAGTTCATAGAAGATTTTATTTTTTGTCACAAGTTAGCGGAAAAAGACACTTTGTGAAAAAAAAACAATAAAAATCAATTTCCGCTAACTTGTGACAAAAAATAAAATCTTCTATGAACTCACCGTACTACTAACAGAATACCTTGGGGTGTCTTCTTTCTAAAATGGAGTCATTTGTGGGGTTCCTATACTGTCCTGGCATTTTAGGGGCCCTAAACCGTAAGGAGTAGTCTTGAAACAAAATTTCTCAAAATGACCTGTGAAATCCTAAAGGTACTCATTGGACTTTGGGCCCCTTAGCACAGTTAGGGTGCAAAAAAAGTGCTACACATGTGGTATCGCCGTACTTGGGAGAAGTAGTACAATGTGTTTTGGGGTGTATTTTTACACATACCCATGCTGGGTGGGAGAAATAACTCTGTAAATGGACAATTGTGTGTAAAAAAATCAAAAGATTGTCATTTACAGAGGTATTTCTCCCACCCAGCATGGGTATGTGTAAAAATACACCCCAAAACACATTATACTACTTCTCCCGAGTACGGTGATACCTAATGATTGGCACTTTTTTGCAGCCTAACTGCGCTAAGGGGCCCAAAGTCCAATGAGTACCTTTAGGATTTCACAGGTCATTTTTCTTTCAAGACTACTCCTCACTGTTTAGGGCCCCTAAAATGCCAGGGCAGTATAGGAACCCCACTAATGACCCCATTTTAGAAAGAAGACACCCCAAGGTATTCCGTTAAGAGTATGGTGAGTTCATAGAAGTTTTTATTTTTTTTGTCACAAGTTAGCGGAAATTGATTTTAATTGTTTTTTTTTTCACAAAGTGTCATTTTCCGCTAACTTGTGACAAAAAATAAAATCTTCTATGAACTCAACATACTCCTAACGGAATACGTTTGGGTGTCTTCTTTCTAGAATGGGGTCATTTGTGGGTTTCCTATACTGCCCTGGCATTTTGGGGGCCCTAAACCGTGAGGAGTAGTCTTGAAACAAAAATGACCTGTGAAATCCTAAAGGTACTCATTGGACTTTGGGCCCCTTAGCGCAGTTAGGCTGCAAAAAAGTGCCAATCATGTGGTATCGCCGTACTCGGGAGAAGTAGTATAATGTGTTTTGGGGTGTATTTTTACACATACCCATGCTGGGTGGGAGAAATACCTCTGTAAATGACAATTGTTTGATTTTTTTTTACACACAATTGTCCATTTACAGAGAGATTTCTCCCACCCAGCATGGGTATGTGTAAAAATACACCCCAAAACACATTATACTACTTCTCCTGAGTACGGCGATACCACATGTGTGACACTTTTTTGCAGCCTAGGTGCGCTAAGGGGCCCAACGTCCTAATCACAGGTCATTTTGAGGCATTTGTTTTCTAGACTACTCCTCACGGTTTAGGGCCCCTAAAATGCCAGGGCAGTATAGGAACCCCACAAGTGACCCCATTTTAGAAAGAAGACACCCCAAGGTATTCCGTTAGGTGTATGGCGAGTTCATAGAAGATTTTATTTTTTGTCACAAGTTAGTGAAAAATGACACTTTGTGAAAAAAAAACAAAAATCAATTTCCGCTAACTTTTGACAAAAAATAAAATCTTCTATGAACTCATCATAAACCTAACAGAATACATTGGGGTGTCTTTTTTCTAAAATGGGGTCAGTTTTTGGGGTTCCTATACCGCCCTGGCATTTTACGGGCCCAAAACCGTGAGTAGTCTGGAAACCAAATGTCTCAAAATGACTGTTCAGGGGTATAAGCATCTGCAAATTTTGATGACAGGTGGTCTATGAGGGGGCGAATTTTGTGGAACCGGTCATATGCAGGGTGGCCTTTTAGATGACAGGTTGTATTGGGCCTGATCTGATGGATAGGAGTGCTAGGGGGGTGACAGGAGGTGATTGATGGGTGTCTCAGGGGGTGGTTAGAGGGGAAAATAGATGCAATAAATGCACTGGGGAGGTGATCGGAAGGGGGTCTGAGGGGGATCTGAGGGTTTGGCCGAGTGATCAGGGGCCCACACGGGGCAAATTAGGGCCTGATCTGATGGGTAGGTGTTTCCTAGGGGGTGACAGGAGGTGATTGATGGGTGTCTCAAGGTGTGATTAGAGGGGGGAATAGATGCAAGCAATGCACTGGCAAGGTGATCAGGGCTGGGGCCTGAGGGCATTCTGAGGGTGTGGGCGGGTGATTGAGTGCCCTAGGGGCAGATAGGGGTCTAATCTGATAGGTAGCAGTGACAGGGGGTGATTGATGGGTAATTAGTGGGTGTTTAGGGTAGAGAACAGATATAAACACTGCCCTTGGGAGGTGATCTGACGTCGGATCTGCGGGCGAACTATTGGTGTGGGTGGGTGATCAGATTGCCCGCAAGGGGCAGGTTAGGGGCTGATTGATGAGTGGCAGTGACAGGGGGTGATTGATGGGTGGCAGTGCCAGGGGGTGATTGATGGGTGGCAGTGACAGGGGGTGATTGACGGGTGATTGACAGGTGATTGACAGGTGATCAGTGGGTTATTACAGGGAAGAACAGATGTAACTAATGCACTGGCGAATTGATAAGGGGGGGTCTGAGGGCAATCTGAGCGTGTAGGCGCGTGATTGGGTGCCCGCAAGGGGCAGATTAGGGTCTGATCTGATGGGTAACAGTGACAGGTGGTGATAGGGGGTGATTGATGGGTAATTAGTGGGTAATTAGAGGAGACAAAAGATGTAAACACTGCGCTTGGGTTATGATCTGATGTCGGATCTGCGGGCGATCTATTGGTGTGGGTGGGTGATCAGATTTCCCGCAAGGGGCAGGTTAGGGACTGATTGATGGGTGGCAGTGACAGGGGGTGAATGATGGGTGGCAGTGACAGGGGGTGATTGATGGGTGATTGACAGGTGATAAGTGGGTTATTACAGGGAAGGACATATGTAAATAATGCCCTGGCGAATTGATAAGGGGGGGGGGGTCTGAGGGCAATCTGAGCGTGTAGGCAGGTGATTGGGTGCCCTCAAGGGGCAGATTAGGGTCTGATCTGATGGGTAACAGTGACAGGTGGTGATAGGGGGTGATTGATGGGTAATTAGTGGGTGTTTAGAGGAGAGAATAGATGTAAACACTGCGTTTGGGTGATGATCTGATGTCGGATCTGCGGGCGATCTATTGGTGTGGGTGGGTGATCAGATTGCCCGCAAGGGGCAGGTTAGGGGCTGATTGATGGGTGGCAGTGACAGGGGGTGATTGACGGGTGATTGACAGGTGATTGACAGGTGATTGACAGGTGATTGACAGGTGATCAGGGGGGATAGATGCATACAGTACACAGGGGGGGGGTCTGGGGGGGTCTGGGGAGAATCTGAGGGGTGGGGGTGATCAGGAGGGGGCAGTGGGCAGGGGGGGAGATAAAAAAAAATAGCTTTGACAGATAGTGACAGGGAGTGATTGATGGGTGATTAGGGAGGTAATTGGGTGCAAACAGGGGTCTGGGGGGTGGGCAGGGGGGGGTCTGAGGGGTGCTGTGGGCGATCTGGGGCAGGAGGGGGAGAAATCAGTGTGCTTGGGTGCGACATAGGGTGGCTGCAGCCTGCCCTGGTGGTCCCTCGGACACTGGGACCACCAGGGCAGGAGGCAGCCTGTATAATACACTTTGTAAACATTACAAAGTGTATTATACACTTTGTATGCGGCGATCGTGGGGTTAACATCCCACCGGCGCTTCCGTATAGCCGGCGGGATGTTGCGGCGGGCTAGTGGTGACAGGCGCCGGCGGAGGATCGCGTCACGGATGACGCGATTGCTCCGCCCATGCCCTTACAAGGACCGCCGCCTCTGTGGGTGAGCCGGTCCTTAAGGGCTCCACTTCCCAGCCGCCCCTGTGCGTTAGGCGGTCGGGAAGTGGTTAAACATGTGGAATCAGACCCTGCTTCAAATTCAATAGAAAACTTTATTCAAAAATAGCGGACAAAACTGTATTTACACTAAGTGCCACTTTAAAACCATAAAAACACTCACTGCAGATGTTAATCGCGCAGCCGGCTGGGTTCACATGTACAGCAGACTTATCACACCAATCCCACCTGGGATCCCGCCACACACCTGCTAAACAGTAGAAGCTGATTGCTTGATGAAGCAAACTGCACGCAAACAAGGTCCCAGAGCTAACTCTCCGCGAAAGCACATAAAAGTCACAAAGGGCAAAAGCTTTAACACAGATCCGCAGAGCTTAATGCATATGCACATGCAGTTAATGTAAACGGACTGCCTCACTGAGGCTCTCACCACTCAGTAGATCAGTTCATAGCCCTCGCTTGTCCAGTTGCTATGGGATAAAGCATTGCTTAAACGGATAGCTTCCCCTGCTGCAAACAGTTCATATGCCCAGGACAGTGGATTGAGTCCCTCTGGTGTCTATAGGAGAACGTGTGCACACGTGTTTAGCCTGCCAGAGATGTAGTCAGCCCACTATTTTTGAATAAAGTTTTCTATTTAATTTGAAGCACATGTTTTTCTAGTACTTACCTTCCTCAGTCCCGTGCTCCCACTTTGTGGTTTTCATTACTTTAATACCTGCAGAGTTCCAGGAACTACTTTTTTTCTACATGCGATTTAGCCCAGTTCACATTCTGAAAAACTGATGAAAAACTTTTTCATGGAAAAACTGATCTGTGGAATAGATCAGTTTTTAAAAAGGCATCAGTTTTTCATCCATGACCTTCTTTTCCAATTAGTGCATGGTCAATGCGACGCATCAGTTACTCCGGATTTATCGCACCCTCCGCAAATTTGCAGTCCATTCAGCAGAAAATGCCAAACGGATCCAATGTATTGGAGCAATGTGAACATAGCCTATTGATTAGCATAGGATTCATTCATGGATCATTTTTAATGCCAGTGTGAAGTGGGGTTCAGACACCCAGTTGTCATTGTAGGACCCCATTGATTTATATTCTGTAGTTATAATATATTAAATTTATATTGTTAACCTTTACTTCATGCTTAGTTTAAGATGCCCTTTTAAACTAAATGCCATATACCTGTGGTCTTATTTCTTAGAACCTATAAGAGATTTAACATTGATAATTGAGACATATGATACTCAGTGTTGTTACCTTTATTAATCCTTCTTTTACTTTTCCTTCATTTGATCAGTGTCTCAGATTAAGAGTTATGTTTGCTTGTCTTTGTATTAGGCCTCTTGGCAATGGTTCATTTTCTGAGATGACTTGTACTACTTGGTGTCGGTGACTGTTACGAACAATAGATGTGCAAATATTTTGAACGTGTAAACTGCTGTGATCCTTTTTACAGGTGTTCAACAATTTTTACCTTACTGTTGTTTTTAACACAATGTTATTCTGGTGATTTCAGCTGATCTAGAATATACTTCGTTTTTTCTTATATACATAATAAAAAACAGTGTAAGCAAAAAAGATGCCCATTCAAATACTTTTCTTGCACATAAGGAGGCCATTTTAGACAGTTTGCTCTGCAACGGCAGTACTGGGGTGTGGCTGATATAAGCTACATGTTGAAAATCCAGGAACAAAAGTGTAAGATATCCCTGGGCGTTCAACGGCACATCTCTAAAACTCCTATCAGTATCTTATGTAGCCCTAGTTTAAAACACATCATACCCCCTGAAACATAAAGGAGTTTCCATGCAAGGGAGAGGGCAGCAAACCTTCCCCTTTGCATGGAACTCATGTCCCAGTGTTCTGCGAAAAGGAACTCATCACATGGTGATGAATGAATTAATGTCTAAAGAGAGTTTGTGGGTTTTACTATATTAACATTAAATTTACAGCGTGGGTAGTAATTTATCTAAACCATTAGGTTAAGGGTCAAATGGGACCCCCTTTAGCTATTTATCAGACCGTAGTGGCTTTTTGGTTGCCTTTTTAAAGAGGGCCACTAGAAGGTATTATACTGCCTAACTTACCTGTCAAGTGTGATAAATAAGAGTAGAAAAATCAAATCAAAACATTTGATGTTATTAACCACTTTACCCTCCGCGGTACGGATTTCTCCATCCCTTTTTCCACCCTTAAAACTAGATTTAATTGGATTTCCAGGCCTAGTCCATATATAACGCGCGTCATATCCTTTCCTGTGATATGCCACTTTAAACCTTTCCTGTCTCAGTTTTCAGATCATCAAAAAGGTCTTTTCCCCACTCCAGGTGACAATTGATTAAGGCTTCCTCCACATCCCAGCAGGCCTGTCAGATGTGAATTCTACAGTCTTTTGTTAGCCTTTGAAGTTCCCTGACTCTGTCCTGATTTGTATAATGGGACAATGGGGCTTCCAATTAGCTCCCTGCTCCCAGAGGAACTGAGGGTAATTGTATTCCACACTGTCATACAGATAAGTACAGCTTTCCCAAAGCCAGATGACCACCCATACATACGCATCTGAAGTACATAGCAGACAGGAAAATGAAAATATTATCCTTACATCATAAGCACCCCAGTATATTCCTGGCATAGTTCATTTCATTGCGATAAGTAATAATAAAGTTATAGACGAATGAATGGAAGGAGCGCTGAAAGGTGAAAATTGTTCTGGTGTTCAAGGGGTAAAACCCCTCAGTGGTGAAGTGGTTAAATACTAATAATGTAAACGATATAAAATATAAACATTTTCTGTAAAACAATATTCTTTATACCATTCAGGCAACTAAATGTCACTTTTAGAAATGCCAAAGACAAAATGCAAAGTACAAAATCTTGACATACTTTTCTCCATAACTAATTATTGTATTTTCTAATTGAATTAATTTGATTGCAAATGTCTGGGAGCACACACTGTTTCATTTGAGATAATGCCAGTGCTTCTGATGCTGAGCTAGTGCCTTTGAAGACCAGACCTTAAAAGCAGGCAAACTATATTCAATTTGCTGTAGTACTTTCTTGTATGGGAGGCATACAAATATTGGTATAGCAGAGTTACTAGCGAAATGCCTGACCGGCCAACAAGCACAATAGATCATTGCTGATCAAATCTATGCTATTCTGCAAAGAAGCCATTCCGCTCAGAAAGCTAAAATGCAAACTGAAATTTTGACAGTTCCAATAGTAATGTTTATGACTGAGCAGCATGCAATTTAAGGTAATTTTACTGAGAGGTTTTAATGCCCTGCCTTCAGTTCTCCTCACATGCTAGTTATTAACTAGAGTAAGTGGTTTGCCATTTCTCTGTTTTCTATGACAAGGTAAGTTCAGTAGAACAGCGGATTTTGCTTGTGGTACCTCACTGATGTTGGCTGCAGTTCATGAGATTTGGAGCCTAGAGCTCTGTTTTTAACCTTAACCTTCCTGGTTGAAACATTGTCAGTTTGAGTCTGGATTCAGTAACAACCTATGCGAAATTAGCATGGGGCCCCCTCCAAATTCCCACCCTGTGTGGCTGATAAAGCACACACATCTACACACCTTTCCCCCAGCAACCTCTTCCCACATAGCACAGTAGCTGAGCAGTGTAATATTTCCCTGCTCCAGCACTGTGTTGGGTCTTTTTTGTTCTTCTCTGCAGCTGCATACTTTATACTTCAATACCTCCAGCTCCCAATCATGTAATGTGCCTTCAGAGCCAGAGGTTTGCAGTGTGTGGCTGTCATGAAGATTACATTAGATCCGAAGCAGCACTGGAGCAGATAAATATTACATTTCTCCACTGCAACCCCCATAGGCATCAGCCTATTATGGGATTTGATTGTGAGCCACTCCTGGGGACAGTTTAGTGACAGGTCTGTCCCCTGTACAGTCCTGCGCTAGATCGCAGGGCTGCACACATAAATATTTGCATTTTTTGTATATTTTAGTCTGCCAGCGCTGATCGTAGCTGGAACACTGTTTGTGGGGCCCCCCACAGGGAATGCATGAGAGCGCTTGTTCCCTGATAATCTCACGAGGACTGCGATGAGGCCAATTGGCGTTAGGCAGTCCTGTGCCTGCCACGCTCCCACTGCCCATTTGTGTTAGGCGGTCGGAAGCTGGTTAAAGGATCACTTTTCGCACATGAGGCCTAATGCACTGCATGTTTTAGTGCATACAACAACCTGTTTTATCTGTTGTTGTTTTTTAGTATTTTCATTTTACCTCATTATTTACAAACAAACATAAAAATCTAACAAGGAAAGCTTAATATAAAATTGTGCTTAAACTATCCACATAAATCCCTGCATAAAAGAAAACTTTACATATATTCACTTAACAGATTTAGAATAAATATTTCTGCATGTGTTACATTGCTAGCTTAAGGGCTATTTTTATTAAGCAAAATAAACATTGTTTACTTTGTAATTGCCTTTTATTGCATCCTTTTTAAATGTACACACTATTGGCAAATAGGGGGTACACATTAAACAGAATGCAGGTGCTTATCTGATCTCTCAGTACCATAATCTCACACTCCCATTACTACATGAAGGGCTTTTCCCATAGTGCTCTTTGCTCACAAGCAGTGGGTGCTGTACTTTGGGATAGAGGGGGTACTTGTGTTGTCTTTCCTTTCCATGGCCATGTCCTTTCTTTTTTTGTATGCTTTTTATTTAGATGAACATATTAAGTACCATATCAGCTTCTTGTGATCTCGAATCAGCCACAGCATTATAAAAGCCCTGTCTCAAAAGTGAGCAAAAGCAAAGTGAATCAGACTTAATGCAGGTATCAGTAAGGTGGAATAACCAGCAATCATTTTTGAAATGGTTATAGCAGCCTTACTGAAGTTTAGTGCATCAGGCCCATGGTGATCAAAAACGTGCCAAACTTCAATAGGAAAAATGATACTTCCTCCTTCCAAAGCTGGAAGGTAGAAATATCAAGTCATGCTGTCAAACGTGTTGTGAAGCACAAGTAAGTGAACTCCCCCTGATCCTGTGCACTTGTTCAGCACTGAAATGGTGCTGAAGTGTGGTGTTTGGAAGTATTCGGATGTTCTGAATTCAATATGCCAAATTTAAACACCAACACTGGGCAGCACGGTGGCGTAGTGGTTAGCTCTCTCGCCTTGCAGCTCTGGGTCCCTGGTTTGAATCCCAGCCAGGGCACTATCTGCAAAGAGTTTGTATGTTCTCTCCGTGTCTGCGTGGGTTTCCTCCGGGCACTCCGGTTTCCTCCCACATTCCAAAAACATACAGATAAGTTAATTGGCTCCCCCTAAAAATTGGCCCTAGACTACAGTACTTACACTACATAATATAGATATATGGCAATGGTAGGGATTAGATTGTGAGCTCCTTTGAGGGACAGTTAGTGACAATATATATATATATATACACTGTACAGCGCTGCGTAATATGTTGGCGCTATATAAATACTAAATAATAATAATAATAACACTAATAAATATATTGCTATTTGGTTTTAGTTGAAATGTCACACATTGTTTACAATGGTTACCCCTGACAGTTCCTTCTGTGCTTCTGTGTTGAAGTTCACACTGTGGATTGCAGTGGGCATTTTGTTTTAAAATTAGCTTATAAATAGAATAAGGCATTTTATTTTAACGAGAAAGGAATATTTCCTCTTTGTTTGCTTCTCTGGAACTCAAAATATCTTTAAAAATATGTTTAATTAGAGCATTGGAAGATAATATTGTGGCGGAGTTCTGCTGTGTTTATCAAGGAAAACTGTGTGGCTAAAAAAATCAAGGAGTATTGGCAAATTACCTGTCAGCTGCAGACTTAAGGTGGCCATACACTGGTCAATTTGCCCCCAGATTCGACCAACAGATAGATCCCTCTCTGATCGAATCTGATCAGAGAGGGATCGTATGGCCACCTTACTGCAAACAGATTGTGAATCGATTTCAGCCTGAAACCGATCACAATCGGTGGAGCTGCCGCTGCTGCCACCCCTCCACCCCCCCTTCATACATTAGCTGTTCCGGCCGGCGCGAGTCCCCTGGTCCCCGCTGTCTTCTTCTCCGCTCCGGGCTCCAGACCGTTCCTGCAGCTACTGAACGTCCTGTCCAGGGGAAGTTTAAACAGTAGAGGGCGGGACAGGAAGTTCTGTGTAGCTGCAGCCGGTCCAGAACCCAGCGCGGAAAGAAGACAGCGGGGACCAGGGGACTCGAGCCGGCCGGAACAGGTAATGTATACCTGCTGTATTGTGTCGGTCATCGGGCATTCGAACGCCGCTATCGACGCACTCCCGACCCGCCGGCGATCAAGAAAAATCTTCCGCACGGACGGATCGACGGGAATCGACAGGTACAATCGATTTTGGACGGAAATCGATCGTTCTGTCAGCGGTGTGTGCGGCGATTTCACAGCCGATTCGATCACTGTGATCGAATCGTCCGTATATTGGCAGGAAAATCGTTAGGTGTGTGGGGCCCTTAAAGCTAGCAATAGACATTTGATTTAAAAGTCATATTAGGTGGCAATTGCATGTCAGCAGCTATGCCCCAATCCTAGCCAACCTCTTATCCCCGACAATGTTTTGGGCAAATAAATGTTAGTCAGAATGGACTTTCCTAGATGAGTTTTGTTTTATTCAGTCAAGATGGGAGATTTCCTTTTCAGGTTTCCCTCTTTAAAGGAAATAATATCTTGCTGGAACAGGTCAGTGAAATTGTTCTATGCTTTGGGGTTTACATCAGGGTTGTCCTGAATGTGACAAATTTGAGTTCAGAAAACCAGAACATCTGCAATGTTCAGGGTCCTGCATTTGTTGGGTACATCTATATTTCTTTAAAGAGACACTGTAAATTCAAAAACGTCCCCTGGGGGTTACTCACCTCAGGAGGGGGAAGCCTCCGGATCCTAATGAGGCTTCCCCCGTCCTCCTCTGTCCCACGAGGGTCTTGCTGCAGCCTTCCGAACAGCGGCCCGACAGACCCGACAGCCTGTTCAATATTTCCCTTTCCAGGCTCCAGCGGGGGCGCTGTTGCGGCTCTTCTGATGGAGATATGTGGAAATAGCCGATCTCCGTCGGGTCCGCTCTACTGCGCAGGCGCAGGAGACTTGCGTCTGCGCAGTAGAGCGGCCTGACAGAGATCGGCTATTTCTGCCTTTCTCCGTGGGAAGGAGCGGATCCTGCGCCTGCGCTGGAGCCAAAAGGTAAATATTTACGTCGCCGCCACTCCGGGAGGATTTTCGACGCCGACGTGGGACTGATGAGGACGGGGAAGCCTCAATAGGATCCGGAGGCTTCCCCCACCCGAGGTGAGTACCCCCCAGGGGAGTTTTTTTCGTTACAGATTTTCTTTAAGCATTTGCTTAATCTTACACTGGTGCACAAATGTTATGCCAGCCAAAAAATAGGCGTCCCAGAAACATAGGTTGATGTTTAGCTGCCTTGAATTTGCATTTGGTTCATTTTGCACCAGAATTTATCCTCTAGCTAAATTATAAAAGTGCATAAAACATGACTCTTAATGATTGTCCCAATTAAAGCGGACCTGAACTCAGAACTCCCTCTGTGCTCTCAGATAAGCAATAGCATGAAAACCTTTAAAGAAAAAAATGTCTTTGTTACAGATGATACAAATCCAGCAATACATCTGAAGTGCTTCTACTTCCTGCTTTCATGGAAGCAGACAAAGGGTTAACATCCTGTGTTTAAAAATTAACTGCTCTGCCAAGGACTGCCAAGATTCCTGAGCTCACACGGCTGAGATATCAAATTACATTGGTAATTAGTCACAGATGAGAGGGAATTAGACAGGTGAAATGCTCTAAATATTTACAGGGTGCATTTCTCTATGTTTTCCTTCTGTCCTGTGCAAAAGTTCAGGTCTACTTTAAGAAAGACAACCAATTAGAAGCATATTTGCCAAGCTTCTTTTCAGAGTCTGCCACACCCTTCTTCATGTATGCCAACCAGCAAAATTCCTTCTCACAAACGCATAAAAAACAGACTTGATCAGTGTGATTTCAACTAGTGCAAAATTCTTTAGAAGGACTTCTGTGTGCTCCGAGAACATACGGTATCTTTAATACTAGAGGAGGAATTGTGACAGAAAACAGAAGAGCTTGTCACATCACATGAAGATGAAGACAGCTTAATTTTCACTAAACTGAATGAAACAGGATACAATTGATTTATACAGCACCAGCATATTCCATAGCGCAGTACATCATGAGAAACAAACGTGAGGTACTCAAAAGACACTGGTCCATAATACAGAATTGGTGGACACCATGGTGAATTACAGTAACAAATGTAACATGATTAACATAATGTATAGTGGTTTGTAAGACACAAAAGGGTGAAAGAACCCTCCCCATGCGAGCTAGCAATCTAAATGAAATCAGATCAGTGGCGTACCTAGGGCATTTGGCACCCGGTGCTGGGTATTAAAATTCCCCCCCCCCCCTTTAAAAATGGGCATGGCCACAACGGGTAAAAAATTGGGCGTGGTCATGACCGCATGAGGGCGGAGCTAACTGTAATTTAAAGTATTAGCTAGTATAGTTGCCCCCAGTATAGCTAGTACAGTTGCCCCCAGTATAGCTGCCCCAGTGAAGCTAGTATAGTTGCCCCCAGTATAGATAGTATAGTTGCCCCCAGAGCTGCCCCAGTATAGATAGTATAGTTGCCCCCAGTATAGCTAGTTTAGTTGCCCCCAGTATAGCTAGTTTAGTTGTCCCCAGTATAGTTGCCCCAGTATAGCTAGTATAGTTGCCCCCAGTATAGTTGTCCCCAGTATAGCTAGTATAGCTGCCCCCAGTATAGCTAGTATAGTTGCCCCCAGTATAGCTGGTATAGTTGCCCCAGTATAGCTAGTATAGCTGCCCCCAGTATAGCTAGTATAGATGCTCCCAGTATAGCTAGTTTAGTTGCCCCAGTATAGCTAGTATAGATGCCCCCAGTATAGCTAGTATAGATGCCCCCAGTATAGCTAGTATAGATGCCCCCAGTATAGCTAGTTTAGTTGCCCCCAGTATAGCTAGTATAGTTGCCCCCAGTATAGATGCCCCCAGTATAGTTGCCCCCAGTATAGATGCACCCAGAATAGCTAGTTTAGTTGCCCCCAGTATAGTTAGTATAGATGCCCCCAGTATAGTTAGTATAGATGCCCCCAGTACAGCTAGTTTAGTTGCCCCCAGTATAGCTAGTATAGATGCCCCCAGTATAGCTAGTATAGATGCCCCCAGTATAGCTAGTATAGATGCCCCCAGTATAGCTAGTTTAGTTGCCCCCAGTATAGCTAGTATAGTTGCCCCCAGTATAGATGCCCCCAGTATAGTTGCCCCCAGTATAGATGCACCCAGAATAGCTAGTTTAGTTGCCCCCAGTATAGTTAGTATAGATGCCCCCAGTATAGTTAGTATAGATGCCCCCAGTATAGCTAGTTTAGTTGCTCCCAGTATAGCTAGTTTAGTTGCCCCCAGTATAGCTGCTCCAGCAGGGGAAGAGCAGCGCTGGAAGGAGGGGTGACAGGGATAGTGGCGGGGAGGGGGGAAAGACCCCCCCCCCCCTCCCTCACCTGGGTCCCCTCCTTCCACCTCTCTTCCCCTCCAAATGACAGCGGGGGGCAGCGGGCAACTTAGAGTAAGGGCGGGCGGGCAGAGACGACTACCCACTTTACGTCTGGCTGCGTCCCAGCAGCTGGAGCGCTCCGTCGCCGTCACGTGCCTCTTCTCCGCCTCCAATGCGTGTCACAGCATTGGAGGCGGAGAAGAGGCATGTGACGGCGACCCAGCGTTCCAGCTGCTGGAACGCAGCCAGACGTAAAGTGAGTAGTCGTCTCTGCCCGCCCGCCCTTACTCTAAGTTGCCCGCTGCCTCCGCTGTCATTTGAAGGGGAAGAGAGGCGGAAGGAGGGGACCCAGGTGAGGGAGGGGGGGGATCTTTCCCCCCTCCCCGCCGCTATCCCTGTCACCCCTCCTTCCAGCGCTGCTCTTCCCCTGCTGCGGCTGCATGGGGGGTCGTGGCGACACCCCCCTGGCTGGCTGTCACCCGGTGCGCCACGCCCCCCTGCGCCCTATTGTAGGAACGCTACTGAATCAGATAACTTCTAGTCTCCCACTAGCCTGCTGCTTTCTTTGCTGTTTCTGTAACGCAGGGGGGTCATACTTTCTGACCAGCCAGCACAACCAGGCTAAGAGCTGGATAATGGAAGAGGCTACACAGGCTGCCCAGAGCAACTGCAGCTCTGGGCTTCTGATAAGACACAATGACAGCTCAGTGCAATGTTTTGCTGCTCTTGCGAGAGCAAACATTCAGACAGATACAAGACAGACTGGAGTGAGGTAGCCAATAGCAACCACAGCAATGGCTACCTCGCAAAGACAGGACAGAATCGTCAGGCAATAGCAGAATCGTCAGGCAAGCAAGCGTAATACATAGACACATATACAATAGATATGATTTCCTAGCGTATTACAATTTACAGCTATCAATGAAACTACAAACGACTGACTAACATATGTATATATCGGCGATGAACCGATATATAACATAAGCAAGGAAGACTGGCTAGGATCAGGAGCAATACCGCGAACAAGGCTAGGCATTACAAATCTCTATACTAGAAGGAGTACGTATATATGTCCCTGTGGGAAATATATAACGTAGCTCCACAGGAATAACTGAACTAGGACAAGGAATATATTTTACAATATCAAGGGACCCAGTAACAGCTTAGACAGAGCTGAGACTATGACGGGCCGGGGTCTAACAGGAGAGGCAGGCTTTTATGCTGGCATCAGCCAATGGATGCAAGCATGCAAATCTCCACACAGCTGAATGGTAATCACTCAATCCTGAGCTGGCTTGGTTACCATTTGCTAGCTGAAAGACTATCTGTACCAATGCACGCAGTCCTATGCAACAACATGCATGCAGGAGATCCAGGGCTATCTGGCTGCAATTCAGCTGCAGCAAGCCATTGGTGGAATAATGACAGCATTCTGAGCTGCCCAGAACTGCAAAACAATTGCAAATGACAATGTGACTCTTGGCAAATGCACAACCGAATGCAGACTGACAAGCCGGGACTGTCCATCTGCGGCTCCACCTGCAATGGACAGAATACTCCACAGGAGGAATCATAACAGTTGCTACTGCTGCTCCTGAACTAACTTATTGACACAGGATAACAACAACATATTGACAGTTTTAATATACAGTTTATTTTGTTTACTGTGGCTATATTTAATCATATGAGCCTGGACACAGCAAACTACTTGTGAAAAAATGCATTTCTGGCTTATTTTTCCTATGCTTACATTTGCTCTTAGAAGATCACAGAAAGCTATTTGTAAAAAAAAGAAAAAAAAAAAAGAAAGAAATATATATTTTGCAGACAGCACACTGCAATTTAACCAGCGTTTATGCAAGCTATGAATCATGCATTGCCCGCATAGAGCAACTTGTTGTGTACACATTGTGTGTGTAATTTGCATAAACTCAGGTAAAAATGCCATGCATAGTCTGTGCACGGCAATTATACTATAGTTAAGCAGGTGCCATTTAACACTCTCCACAATGTCTGATTTCACTAAATGATTTCTGGTCATTGACAATGGTTGCATTGTTTGTTAGCTAATAACAGAGGATGCGAAAAACATGTATGTTCTGTATTGGCCTGGGTTAAAATCTCGGCTCTTTCTGTTCAGTAAGCCAGCACATATTCATTGAGAAGACTGGCAAGACTTCCTAACACTGCTACAGCCTGTACAGTGCCAATACATCTGTATATTGTTTTTATGTGCTAGATGATTTTTATTTTTTCTATTTTTATACTGTTATTAAAAACGAGTGTACACCCCTTTGTCCGGTAAGCATTATTTGTCCCTGTAAAATTGGAGCTGACCAGTGAGGAGCTTCACTTCATTTAGGAATATTAGCCCACATAGGCCTCGATTCATAAAAGGCTGTGCAATTAAAAATTCTGGTCGCTAAATACCACATTCTGTATTTTACACCTTTGTTAGCTAATTCATAAAAATGTTCACAGGTGCGGTAGAAGTTTGGTAATTTATTGACTTCAATTGAGAAAAACCTGTTTGGTAACTGCAGAGCATTGTGGAGAAGATGTCTCTGTGTTGTTTATTTTTATTTATTTATTTATTTATTGTATTTATAAAGCGCCAACATATTACGCAGCGCTGTAATTGTTACATGCTGTTCCGTGCAGTGAGGACATTACAATAGTAAGAGGTATCCCCAACATCCCTTTAGAATGTACATGTTTGTTATACTGTTTTTTATACTCCCTCTGCTTCCTGTAAATCTGTCCATTAGCCTTTCCTAACATTTTATTTTATTGCTACAGCTTACATGAACTGCAAGAAACATTAAACATGCCATCCTTAAGTGATTTCCCCACTAGTTCTGCTGCATCTTCAAACAGGAACTTAAAGGGTTAAATGGCCAAAGGGCTCCAGGGGAAACCTCTTTTGTTTCATTCTCTATACTTCGCTGCCTGGGGGTAGAAAAGCTTGGCCCTCCCAAGAAGACATCACAACCTATTAACATCCGATCAGCAGGACTTGCAGGAGACAGAGGCTAAAGGTCCGTACACACGCCGGACTTTAGGCAACGCCCGGCGGATCGCTCAGAAACAGCCGTATCAGTCTGACGACAGAGCGTACACACGCCGGACTGTCGCTGGCACGCCCACCCAGCGGGAGGCAACGACGGACTCGTCGTTGCCTAAAGTCCGGCGTGTGTACGGACCTTAATGCTATTGGCTCTCTGCTCCTGCCAGTCATAAATTATCCCTCTATGCTTCTGTGAGTCATGGCTTCGCATAGTCTCCGCCCTGTTTCCGACATACCAAAGCTGCTGATAATGTTTCTGGGCTTTACCACATGTTCTAGTTTTTATGAATTGACATTTACAGACGTGTTGCGGTATTTACCACAGAAGTCAGTAATTTACATCACTGCTCTGTAATTTCAGCTTTCAATACGGTAACAGCTTTTATGAATTTACATTTTCCTAAGTGCTCGGTAAAGTCAGCTGTTTTCTGCATTACCTCATGCAGTGATGCTTTATGAATCTAAGCCATAGTTCTTAAGATTGGATGTAAAAGGCAAAAGGGGACAGACAAGGCCTCCCCTCTTTTAAGGCCTTTTCTGTTTCTTGTTAATGCATGAGAAGATCTGGGGTAATATTTTTCTGGGAGTACCAATGATGAATATAGATGTTCATTTAATAAGAAGAAAAAAAAAACATATATCCAGGCACATCGTCTCTAGTTGGGACATTAAATAATCTATTAAAGAAAGGGAGGTGCTGAAGGGGGTGTGGCCAGAAAACAGCAAAATTCAATTAACCCTTTGCACTCTCGCATGCAAATGTTCAAACTAGGGATGGGACGAATCCACAATTTTTTCAAATCCGAATCCGAATCCGAAAAGGTTCTCGAATATCTCGAACCTTTCGAATCCCGAATCTAATGAATCCTGCACATAAGAATTGTGCGATCCGTGGTATAGTTGCCCGCAGTATAGGTACCCAGGCATAGGTAGCGAGGTAAAGGTGCCTTCAGTATAGCTAGCTAGGTATGGGTGCCTTCAATATTGGTAGCTTTCAGTATAGGTAGCAAGGTATAGGGGCCTGCAGTATAGGTAGCAGGGTATATGGGCCTTCAGTATAGGTAGCAGGGTATATGGGCCTTCAGTATAGGTAGCAGGGTATATGGGCCTTCAGTATAGGTAGCAGGGTATATGGGCCTTCAGTATAGGTAGCAGGGTATATGGGCCTTCAGTATAGGTAGCAGGGTATATGGGCCTTCAGTATAGGTAGGTAGCAGGGTATATGGGCCTTCAGTATAGGTAGGTAGCAAGGTATAGAGGCCTTCAGTATCGGTAGCAAGGTACATGTGCCTTCAGTATCAGTAGCAAGGTATAGTGGCCTTCAGTATAGGTAGCACAGTACATGTGCTTTCAGTATTGGTAGGTAACTAGGTATAGGGGCCTTCAGTATAGGTAGCAGGGTATATGTGCCATCAGTATAGGTAGCAGGGTATATGTGCCTTTAGTATAGGTAGGTAGCTAGGTATAGGGGCCTTCAGTATAGGTAGTAAGGTACATGTGCCTTCAGTATAGGTAGGTAGGTAAAGGGACCTTCAGTATAGGTAGCAGAGTATAGGGCCTTAAGTATAGGTAGGTGGTAAGTATAGGGGCCTTTAGGTAGGTAGGTAGGTAAAGGGACCTTCAGTATAGGTAGCAGGGTATAGGGACTTAATTATAGGTAGGTATGTAGGTAGGTATAGGGGCCTTTAGGTAGGTAGGTAAAGGGACCTTCAGTATAGGTAGCAGGGTATAGGGCCTTAAGTATAGGTAGGTATGTAGGTAGGCAGGTATAGGTGCCTTTAGGTAGGTAGGTAGGTAGGTATAGGGGGCCTTTAGGTAGGTGGTTATAGCAGCCTGTAGGTAGGTAGGTATAGCGGCCTGTAGGTAGGTAGGTATAGTGTTCGGTAGGTAGGTAGGTAGAGGTGCCTTTAGGTAGGCAGGTACGTATAGGGGGCCTGTAGGTGGGTGGGTGGGTAGGTAGGTATTGAGGCCTGTGGGTAGGTATAGTGGCCTGTAGGTAGGTAGGTAGGTAGGTATAGGGGGCCTTTAGGTAGGTATAGGGGCCTGTAGGTAGGTTGGTATAGCGGCCTTTAGGTAGGTAGGTAGGTATAGGGGCCTGTAGGTAGGTAGGTATAGGGGCCTTTCGGTAGGTAGGTATAGGGGCCTGTAGGTAGGTAGATGGGTAGGTAGGTAGGTAGTCTTAGGGCCCCCCCAACATAGGTAGGTACTAGTATTAGTGCCCCCAAGCATAGGTAGGTAGGTAGTCTTAGTGCCCCCCTCCCAGTATAGGTAGTCTTATTGCCCCTCCCCACCGGCATAGGTAGTTCAGTGCCCCCCCAGGTAGTCTTAGTGCCCCCGAGCATAGGTAGGTAGGTAGGTAGGTAGGCCGCCCGCATGACCGCCCGCATGACCGCCCACCCGAACTGCATGTAGGACAGAACCCACGACCCATTCACCCGCCTGCAAAGATAGTCCAGTGACCCCCCGGCCAGCATAGGTAGCCCCTAGACATACTGTACCTGTCTGTTGTTTGTTCGTTCGTCCGTCCGTCCGTCCCATCCCTCCGCCCACGCCTTCAGCTCCAGCGACGTCCACGCCAGGTCTTCTCCGTGAGAGTGACGTCTTGACTGAAGTTGGGCGGGGCAGCGTCTACGTCTTCACGCGGCGAGCAGGAGTGACGCGCGGATGGAACGCGAGGTCGGAGGTGGTCGCGATGACGTCACAAGCGGCGCAGGTAATGTATACAAAAAGCGATGTGTACGGCGAAATGTTGCGGCGGGTCATGCGGATACAAACAAAGCGATGCGTACGGCGAAATGTTGCGGCGGGTCACGCGGATTCGTCGGATTCGAATGCGCGCAAATGGTATGGGGATTTGAATCCACGAATCTCGAATCTTTCTTAAGATTCGAGGGATTCGTGGATTCGCCAGATTCGAGGTCCCATCCCTAGTTCAAACAAATGCATTCACAGATTCACTCATCCAGGTACCACTGTTATCCCTACAGCTAAGTTAAAAGCCGGGGTCTTAGTTCACAGAATAATGCATTCTTTTGTTTGGTCCATTTTTTTGCTACATTCGGACTGCTTTCCAAGTTCCTGCAATACGGCGGCAGCATGGCATTAGACGGGAGATCGTAGTGGTAGTTATGACTACCGATGCTTCAGTACTTCCTTGTTTACTAGCGCCCCCTAATGACATGTCACACTCATGCGGAGGAAGGAAGTACAGGGAAGTACTGAGGCATCGGTAGTCATAACTACCACTACGATCTCCCGTCTAATGCCATGCTGCCACCGCCGTGAAGGAACTTGGAAAGCAGCCATGGAGGCGTATTGGAGAGCTGACCAGCGGCGGATTATTGTGGCAGCACATAGAGTGGGCATGGAGGAGGAGGATGGCGGTGGCACGGAGATCGGGCATGGAGGAGGATGATGGCGGCAGCATGGACGGCGGGCATGGAGGTGACCAATAGGTGGCAGCATTGAGGGGGGGCACAGAGGCAGATTGGCGGTGTTGAGCCAAGCTGAATAGCTGCTGAATTTAAACCCTGGCCAAAGATTTATTGCTGCAGTGGGGGGTACCGAATGAGGCTGGTGGCAGAGCGAGGAGGAGGAAAGGTGATTGACTGCACCAGACGCACAGAGACCCTAAATAGTAAGAATCGGTTTTATTCTTTTATTTTTTTTTTCAATTTGTGTACTACTTTTTTTGCTACATTTGGACTATAAGACGCAGGGAATTTTTTTCCCCACTTTTGGGAGAGAAAAAGTGCGTCTTATAGTCCGAAAAATATAATATGTCTTCTTCTCTATACTGAACTCTATTGTTCTCCTCTAAATGTTCTGTAATTCTTGGTTTCTATCTTCTTTTCTTCTTTTTATAGTTCAGAGACTACTATTCTACGTCATTAAAACCCACCACTGTTTAGGAGTAAAGATGTCGCAAACGCGAACTTCCACAAATGTTCGCGAACATGCAAACTCGGCGAACCGCCATAGACTTCAATGGGCAGGCAAATTTTAAAACCTACAAAGACTGTTTCTGAACACAAAAGTGATGGAAAAGTTGTTTCAGGGGGACTAACAACTGGACTGTGGCATGCCGGAGGGGGATCCATGCCAAAAGTCCCACCAAAAATTTTGGAATTGATGCAAAATCTGGTTTTAATCCCTAAAGGGCAGAAATCATATCACATTCCTGCAAAAAATGCACTGAACCCCCCCCCCCCCACACACACACACACACACACACACAAACCCCACTCCTAATGCCTAACACTTAACCCTCCCATGCACAAACCTCGGGCCTGACCCCTAACACTTTACCCTCTTCCTGCACAAACCCCATTACTGATGCCTAACACTTAACCCTCCCACCCTCGAACAAACCCTGGTCCTGACGCTTAACCCTTAAACCTCCCCCATGCACATGCCCAGAAAATAAACAAACACAAATTTGCTTCATATCGGGATTCAGAAACCGCCGGGTGCTTGAATTTCTTTTTTGCCACTGGCTTGCCAATATTTTATATTCAAGTCAATGAAGTCAATGACAGCACCTGATTTGTTCAGGAGCCGCCTGCGCCTGATTTGATACCGTCTATTACCGTCTATTTGTATGGACCAATAGGAATATTAAGAAAAAAAAAATCAGTGTCAATGTGACCTTTCCCAATTATGTTCTGCTAAAAGTTGTTGCTAGTACTAACCTATGTGGCTGACAATAACTAAGGCATATTTTCTTTAAAGAGTTTCAGCACAAGTAAGAAAGTAATACACAGGAACACCCGCAATAATATATTGCTGAATAAACACATATTATAAGGAGTTGCAAGGTTAGGTGGGAACGGGGTTAAGGTTAGTTGGGGTGGGAGGTTTAATGTTAGTTGCCCACCAGGTTAAGGGTTAGGCACCATCGGGGCTGGGGTTAAGGGTTAGGCACCACCAGGGGGGATTAAGGGTCAGGCACCACCTGGGGTGGTTAAGGGTTTGGCACCACCAGGGGGGTTAAGGGTTAGGCACCACCAGGGAGGGGCTAAGGGTTAGGCACCACCGGAGAGGAATTAAGGGTTAGGCACCACCAGGGGGGTCAAGGTTTAGGTACCGCTTGCGGAGGATTCTGTGTGAGAGTTGGGAGAGGTTAGGTCATAGTAAAATATCTGTAAATATTACTGATATTTTACTATATGAATGTTGTAGAATATTGGTAACACAATATTCTACTATCGCTATCCTGCACCCTTTTAAACTTGCGGCATTTTTCAAATGTATGCAGTTGCAAGTCTCCTGCAAAGTACCTGGCTTGCCATAGCTGTTAAGGTAAAGTTAAAGGTATAGTAGACAGAACATTCGGAATCTAGGTCAATAATTGTGATTCCTTACTTAGAAAACCAATGTCCTCAATGCATCATACTGTGACAGGATGTTCTGTTCTACATAACTTCATAAGGCTAAAAGAATAACACATTTCTAGAGACAAACCTAAGAGCATTTTCGAAAATGTCAGTTGGCTTTACCTTCCTCTAGTTATTCTGTTTTGTAAATTCAGAAAAGCTTTTGATGAATATTTCATGTCTGAGGTTGGTAAAATTTCATGGTATGACTGTGTTCTGATTTGATTTTTTATTTTGTGTGTGTGTTTGATACAAATACTCCAGATCAGACATTTTGCTTGTCCTTTTGTAACTGATGAAATTGTTTTTTTTTCCTGTTGTTTTGTTGTTATACTCAAATTATTTTAAAGGTTGGCTTTTTTCCCCATTTTCACATAACAAGTAATAGAACAAAAACAATTCACTAGCACACGCATAACCCATTTATATACATGAGAGTGCCATAGCTTCTGCATTTTATGTATGCATTGTTCTTGACTGTAGCAAGAAATTACAACATGTGCCGTAAGCCGTGTAGATTGCATATTGAAACATTTTCATATGTCATGGAAAAGGATGATATTTTCCAATATGAAAGGCAGTAAAGAAAACAAAATGGTGTTAGTATATTAGCAAAACAAAAAAAAAAAAGATAAATAAGGGTGAAATCATGTACACCAGGGCTGTCAAACTTCTTTGTCTGCATAGAAGTCCACTATTCCCATAAAAGGTGGTCTGTTTTTGTGTAACTATTACTATACCCTACTCACACACATAACAAAAACCTATTCTGCCCCTATTTATATCTTCAAAACAGAATATACAGTGGTGTGAAAAACTATTTGCCCCTTCCTGATTTCTTATTCTTTTGCATGTTTGTCACACTTAAATGTTTCTGCTCATCAAAAACCGTTAACTATTAGTCAAAGATAACATAATTGAACACAAAATGCAGTTTTAAATGATGGTTTTTATTATTTAGTGAGAAAAAAACCTCAAAACCTACATGGCCCTGTGTGAAAAAGAAATTGCCCCCTGAACCTAATAACTGTTTGGGCCACCCTTAGCAGCAATAACTGCAATCAAGCGTTTGCGATAACTTGCAACAAGTCTTTTACAGCGCTCTGGAGGAATTTTGGCCCACTCATCTTTGCAGAATTGTTGTACTTCAGCTTTATTTGAGGGTTTTCTAGCATGAACCGCCTTTTTAAGGTCATGCCACAACATCTCAATAGGATTCAGGTCAGGACTTTGACTAGGCCACTCCAAAGTCTTCATTTTGTTTTTCTTCAGCCATTCAGAGGTGGATTTGCTGGTGTGTTTTGGGTCATTGTCCTGCTGCAACACCCAAGATCGCTTCAGCTTGAGTTGACGAACAGATGGCCGGACATTCTCCTTCAGAATTTTTTGGTAGACAGTAAAATTCATGGTTCCATCTATCACAGCAAGCCTTCCAGGTCCTGAAGCAGCAAAACAACCCCAGACCATCACACTACCATCACCATATTTTACTGTTGGTATGATGTTCTTTTGCTGAAATGCTGTGTTACTTCTACGCCAGATGTAACGGCACACGCACCTTCCAAAAAGTTCAACTTTTGTCTCGTCGGTCCACAAGGTATTTTCCTAAAAGTCTTGGCAATCATTGAGATTTTTTTTTAGCAAACTTGAGACGAGCCTTAAAGGGATACTGTAGGGGGGTCAGAGGAAAATGAGTTGAACTTACCCGGGGCTTCTAACGGTCCCCCGCAGACATCCTGTGTTGGCGCAGCCACTCACCGATGCTCCGGCCCCGCCTCCGGTTCACTTCTGGAATTTCAGACTTTAAAGTCTGAAAACCACTGCGCCTGCGTTGCCGTGTCCTCGATCCCGCTGATGTCATCAAGAGCGCACAGCGCAGTCCCAGTATGGTCTGTGTCTGCGCAGTACACTCCTGGTGACATCAGCGGGAGCGCGGACACGGGCGTGCAGGCGCTGTGGTTTTCTGACTTTAAAGTCAGAAATTCCAGAAGTGAACTGGAGGCGGGGCCGGAGCATCAGTGAGTGGCTGCGCCAACACAGGATGTCTGCGGGGGACCATTAGAAGCCCCGGGTAAGTTCAGCTCATTTTCCCCCGACCCCCCTACAGTATCCCTTTAATGTTCTTTTTGCTTAAAAGTGGTTTGCGCCTTGGATATCTGCCATGCAGGCCATTTTTGCCCAGTCTCTTTCTTATGGTGGAGTCGTGAACACTGACCTTAATTGAGGCAAGTGAGGCCTGCAGTTCTTTAGATGTTGTCCTGGGGTCTTTTGTGGCCTCTCGGATGAGTTTTCTCTGCGCTCTTGGGGTAATTTTGGTCTGCCAGCCACTCCTGGGAAGGTTCATCACTGTTCCATGTTTTTGCCATTTGTGGATAATGGCTTTCACTGTGGTTCGCTGGAGTCCTAAAGCTTTAGAAATGGCTTTATAACCTTTACCAGACTGATAGATCTCAATTACTTTTGTTGTCATTTGTTCCTGAATTTCTTTAGATCTTGGCATGATGTCTAGCTTTTGAGGTGCTTTTGGTCTACTTCTCTGTGTCAGATAGCTCCTATTTAAGTGATTTCTTGATTGAAACAGGTGTGGCAGTAATCAGGCTTGGGGGTGACTACAGAAATTGAACTCAGGTGTGATAAACCACAGTTCAGTTATTTTTTAACAAGGGGGGCAATCACTTTTTCACACAGGGCCATGTAGATTTGGAGGGTTTTTTTCTCACTAAATAATAAAAACCATCATTTAAAACCGCATTTTGTGTTCAATTATGTTATCTTTGACTAATAGTTAACGGTTTTTGATGAGCAGAAACATTTAAGTGTGACAACCATGCAAAAGAATAAGAAATCAGGAAGGGGGCAAATAGTTTTTCACCCCACTGTATACAGAATTTGTACTTACAGTTATTTGGAAGGGGAAAAAAAATAAATGCGTTGGCCATTGACATGCTACAGGTGACTGTAAGTGACCATTGCCTGTTACATGAGTATAAATGAGCACAATGACACAGGATATATTGCCATGATACCATAAATAGATTAACCACTACCATAATACAGGATGCCAATAATTTGAATAAAATATATTTATAAAAAATAACTAATGTGCTTTAAAATTACAATCAGTCTTCATGCTAGCCACCCAAATAAACTACTCATTTACTCAGCCAGTTCAAGAACCCTGAGAGACCTCACTTTAACTTATGAACGCATTCTCAAAGGATTCTGATTCCATTTTGAATCACAAGGCCTAAAGCAGACCTGAACTCAGAAGTCCTCTCTGCTCTAAAATATACGCAACAGCATAATAATCTTTAAACAAAAAAAATTTCTTTGTTACAGGTGATACAAATTCTAAAATAAATCTGCATTATTTCCACTTCCTGATTCATGGAAGCAGACATATTGTTAACACCCCTGCTTTCAAATGATCTTATCTGCCATCTCTGCTGTGGCAGTCATGTGACCCAGGGGAGAGATCAGATTACAAATGAGGGGTAATTAAACAGGCTAAACTCTCTAAATACATACAGGGTGCATTTCTATATGTTTTTCTTCTGTCCTGTGCAAGAGTTCAGGTCTGCATGAAAAGTCTGAGAATATCTGAATGTGACCAGCCTCACTAGTGAACTAACTACAGTAGTGCGTTGATATGTGAATATATAAGTATGATGTTAGCACTCCTCATAATACTAAAACAAAATAAACTTTATTGAAGCTGCTCAATATCAAGTGTTTTGAGACAACCAGTGTCTTTTCTAAAGGCAATACATCGTCTCTGTGCTTTCCTCTACATGATGTGCACATGATGTGCACAAGTTCTGGTGATCAGCAAACTTGAGCAGCTTCAACAAAGATAGTTTTGTTCTAATTGTACATGGAGTGCTGACAATATATATTTGTGAATGGTTGGTTCTAGACTTTTTGCCGCCCGAAGCAAACATTTTGTGGACACCGCCACCCGCCTGCCCGACTCACTACCTCATGGATGGGGATCAGTGATCGGCAGCACAAAGGGCAGAACAGCTGTTGGTATCCTACAGGATGCAGGACATGTCTTGGAAGAGGAAGAGTGACTTTTTTTGTTCTGTGAAATGCTGCTGGCGCTAGTGCTGATAAACTATGAAGGTATAGGTAGATGGCTGTGAAACCTGGAAGAAGTGACTCTTCAAAATGGTGTAGAATGATCGTTTTATGACCTTGGGTTCCATGCCAGTGGCCAAATTACAATTTAAAAACAAATTAAAAACACTGATTATTCAGCATCCATAGGTTTGGGCTGATCTTTATTTATGTATTGTTTGCACCGATGCACTTTTTTTCCACAGGTTTTCACTTTGTCATTGTCTCTTGATTATTTCATCCATGGAGGTTTTATTCACTTTTTATGCACTTTAGCTTGTGGCTTGCTGAACCCGGGTTCAATCCCTGTGGCAGCTCTCACTGCGCTGCCCAGGTGGTTTACATTATTGCTATTATAGCTTTCATTGTGAGCAATTGCTTATGGATATATACCAATGTGATGAGGTGTCCTTTTGGTTTTTAGATGTTTTTAATGTTTATAGTGCTGTTTGATTATTATTCTAATAAATTGTTACATTTTTTATACCTATTGTGTGGTGCTATATATAGTCATAATTTCTCTCGTGCAAAGTGGCCAAATTACATTAACTAACAGATGCTGTTTGCTCTACAGAAACAGTCCAAATTAACTTACATTTTGTAGTACTTTTTAGCTCTTTCTAGGTGCTAAAAAATGTTTTGCTGATGAGAGGCATTAATAAAATGTAGGCAAAAGGTTTATTGAATTTGGACTTAAAACATGGTTTTGGGTCTTGGATTTGCTTGGTTGGTGGTTTAGACATTCACTACAAGCCTTAACTTTCTACTTATAAGATGTTATTTTGCTTAAAATATAAAAATCTACTACTACTATGCAGATAACACCGTAACTGCCTGGAGAATTTTTCTTGATGACAGATAGCTCTCTGAGGCTTCCTTATAGCCAGGACAAACAAATATTTATTCTTACTTTTTCCACTTTACTTTTATATTTATACATTAAATTTATTTTATGAAAGCTGCAGTGAGAAGAACGTGTGCTATGTGCTTTTGATTCTTCTAGTTAACTTAATGGTATGTTGTAAAATGTCCAGTGCTATTACCTGCGACAATAGATTTTATAGTTTGGTCAGAAAAAAAATATGGCAGTCATGAACACACAACAAAATAAACTTGTCAAAATAGGGCTGAGGCAAAAGCAATTTCCAAAGGCCTTTTTTTTAACTTTTCAATGGAAATGATGTGTTTGTTCCTTTAAATGCTAAATAAAATGCTCAGCAGTTGTAGAAAAGCCGTTTAGATTTATTGAGCGCTGGAGACACTGAGAGATAACAGTTAAATGCTGCAGAGTTTGTTTGTGATAAGCAACAGCTGCACTTGGAAGATCTGAAGTGGAAAGTAGCGACTCCTTGAATTGAAACAGGATAATCAATCAACAGCAGAAGTTTGGAAGCACAAATCCTTCCATGCTAGATCAGATTACCCACTACTCAATAAAACTATTAATTTAACTGTATGGTGCAATATCAGGAGCAGCGTCTTTTGTGTTTATATATTGCAAAAAAACAGAACTCTTGTCTGACTGAATAACAGGATATTGATTTAAATGAGGAGTTGTCGAAATGACAAAATATAAGCAATCTACATTGTACCTCTGTTCCTGCAGCAGTATAGCTGCTAATATGCAGTATAGGGTACAAGACACTGTTGGGTTCTTGCCAGTCCAACATGAATCGTACATTATTACAGCTGAGCTGATACCATGTATTTCAGCTGCAAGCATTCAGTGGCACTTTTAATTCAATAAAATCTATGTAAGGTTAAGCAGTTAATTTAAGAACAACTGATTAATTTTGATAGCGTGCAAACAAATGCGTTCATTTTATTCAAAGAAAGAAATGGAAAATGTTGACATTGAAATGAATGGTTTAGTTAAAAAAATATCCAGAAAAACACTTCTAGATTATTTTGCAGCCATTTAAATTCAATAGTTTAAAAAGATTGCATTACAATCAGAAGATGTCTGGTACCTGTTACAATACAGGGTATGGAATATTCATCCTGCAACATAGGATATGAATCTATGGCATATACACAAACAAAGGTAGCTATACTCAACCTAATGGGACTTAAATCACAGGAAAACAGGTGCGGGGGGTGTGGTCAATTTACATGCAAAACAACTATTAACCCTCTGTGCTTAAACACAAGCAAACCATGTGCTGCTAAACTGAGTATATTTTGCTATCAGCCCTCTAAAGATGGAAGTGTAAAGTGTTGAATTGGCTGAGTATAAATATAGTGCAGTCTGTTTTGGAAACTTCGATGCTCAATTTTAAAATGATTTTATAAGTTTCAGTGTTCCAGCTTTTTGTGACCATGTATTTTGAGTGCAGAGGGTTAATTATATGTTATCTGTCTATGGCATAAAAAGAAAGAGAAGTGGCCATACATAAAATAATTGTGTGGATAGATTTAGAGGTAAAATATGTTAATCTTCTCAAGAGCTGGTGAGTATTATGCAAATCATGTTTTTAATAATGTGTGCAAGTAAATGTCATGCACACTTCATACAGATTGGAATTGGGTCAATCATATTTGGCAGGAAGCACATTTGAATGGCCAATTTCAATCTGCATACAATTTGCAAGCAAGAAGGGATTGTTTGCATTTCATTGGCTAGCATTAATTTTGACATGAAGGTTTACTATACAATTAAAATGAGTCATATGATGTAGATAGGGCAGAGCTGTGGAGCGACACTGCAACATGTGACATCGGCCAGATGCGGGGATGCTAAGTCATATGAACTTTTTTGTGTTACCTTTTTGCTAAAGGGAACCCGAGGTGAGAGAGATATGGAGGCTGCCATATGTATTTCCTGTTTCTGGCATACATAGTGTCTGAGTCAAAATCCTGGATCAAGCATATGGCTAATCCAGTAAAACCTGAGTCAGCTGCTGAGTCAAAGTACATGATCTGCTGCATGCTTATTCGGGGTCAGTGGCTAAAAGTATTGGAGACATAGGCTCAGGAGGACTGCCAGGCAACTGGTTTTGTTTAAAAGGAAATAAATATGGCAGCCTCCATATTCCTTTCACCTCAGGTTCCCTTTAAATTGTCTTTAGATAGGAGGTTAGGCAGGCAGCAAAGTAGTTAGAAGGCACTGGAATGGGTCTTCCTAAACATTAGCTATGCCCAGAGCAGAGGTAAAATGCTCTTGGAGTGATCTGCCTTAAAAATAAGAAGATAACAAAGACCTCAAAGTACAGAGGAGAACAAAAAGTGTAGTGGTGTAGAGGTCAAGTACAGGCAGTAGAGGGTGTCTGTGTGCCATGAAGAAGGAGGGAAGTGGAGGGAAAAGATGAACATGCAGCTGTGAGAAAATGAACCTGGGGAACCAGCGAGCGGTCGTGGCTGACGTACATACGCTGGATTCTCCACCGAGGCGGTTGTCATTGGCCACCTCAGCCGAATTCCATCTGGGGTTTGTATGGGCCTTAGGGCCTTGTGCTAAAAAAAACTCAGCTGAGAGGATCATTCTGAGCCATCACAAAAGAGAATTTCTGTGCCTACAGTTTCCTCATAACATCATTTAGTGAATCACTGTGACAGATTGTTGTTCAACAAAGAATGACAAATGAGTGCATTGCCTTCTTTTGTCCTCTACTCCACAGGATCAGCTATAGCTGAGCAAAGTGTCTGTACAGTGCTTGGTCCTTGGAATATAGCCCTAAAAGATTTATCAGGGCTCTGCGTTGCGCGTCACTACTGGGATGGAGCTTGCAATCCCATTAATTTATACTGTATGTGATCGCGGGCGCTATAGCCCCGAAATGCAGGCAACCTTGAAGGAAAACAGCAGACAGTGCAGTCTATGCACTGTCTGCTGATCCTTTGATAGTGTTTCCATAAGCACACATGAAAGCGCGCTATATGGACTCGAGGCCTAATGATGATAGTAGTTGACTGTGTGCCCATAGCATCACGCAAAGGAGAGATAGTACCAGCCTTCAGGCTCCAGGTATTTACCATCAATGTAAAGACAATGCACACAGGGCTGGTCCTAGACTTTTTGCTGCCTAAGGAAAATTTGTGAGGAGGCGCCCTCCCTTCCCAATTCGGAATGATCGCACAGCATCCGACAATTTACTCTGATTCATTTAATTCAAATGAAACACTGCTACTCTCCTGCCTCCCCCCTCCTTACTCACTGTCAGACTTCTCACACAGCACAACAAGCTGCTTTTCTGCAATGATGACCTCTTCACCAGGCTCACAGTACAAATATGCTGCCCCTGTAATCTCTGCACCTGATGCAAATGTTTCACCTTGCTTCATGACAGAACTGGCCCTTAATGTACACCTTAAAGCAAGCAAACATGTATGTGGAAAAAAGATACATTCGTACATATCATACATTTCTTATTGCATATACTGTATAAAAGATGCACAGCTTAATAGTCACATATAGCAGCACAGGTCACATGACCATGCAATTCTATATTTACGTTATAATGACAATCTAGTGAGGCTATTTGTGTTTGGGTACTATGCAGGGTCTGACACAGGCAGGGAGGATTATTTTTTTTTTCTTGAGAGGGTCTTTAATGGAAATGTTACTGGAAATTAACATGTATCTCCACTTTTCACAAAATAATGTGTATCATTGTAACTGAAGTCATTTTGTAGTTTAAAATGTAATTTTGGTCCCGGTAATATGGCAATTCAGTTTCCACTGTGGCCAGATAGAAATACAATAGCCTATTATGGTTCTAAACAGCTTTTATTAAATCCTGCAATTGTAGTTCACAAATCACTGTACTTATATAGGGTACCCGCGGTGTGCTCATGAATTCTCCACTAGTACTCAACAACAAGCAAGGGAATTGCGATCTAGGCTCACCTCTGAGAGTGATATCCCCTGTGAGTGTGATATTTAGGAGAAAGTGTAAATTAAGGTTGTTTCACTAAGGTTTTATTGAAGTGTTTTCAGAAAGCAACATGCATTAAAGCCAATGAGGAAAGGTAAATTCAGGTGAATTTACATGTTTTTAGTTCTGTAATATATATTTTAAATATTAAAAAATGATTCACAGATTTAGAGATGTTTCTTGAAACTATACAAGATCTGGGGCCCTTATTCAATTCACTTTATCGCCTAAGTTTTATCCTAGGAGGTAATTGTTCATCTTCTGTTTCTAATAACTTTTTGGCACTTTGAAAATGTATCAAAAAGTAGGTGAAAAAGTACTTGTATTTCCTTGCTTGCTGGTGGCTTAAAAAGCGTTTCATTGAAAAGGTGTGACAATATCACTTAGGAGAAAGTGAACTGAATAGGAGCCCAGGTATTTTGCCCCCCAATAGCTTATATTACCAAATGTTATATTTTTTAATCTGTATACTGTATCCTTTGGACTATAAGACTCACCTTTTCTCCCCCAAAAGTGAATGTGTGTGTGTGTGTGGGGAGAGCGGGGGGGGGGGGGGGGGGGGAGTCACTGCATCTTATAGTCCAAATGCATGGAGTTCCTGACTTGTGAATACCTACCAATATAAACCTTCAACCTGCCACAGAGACTCCCTTTACTGAGCCCATGCAGAGGAGGACACAGGGGGACACAAAGGGGCATAGAGGAGGACACAAGGACACATTGGGACACAAGGGGACAGAGGAGGACACAGGGAGACACAAGAGGTACAAAGGGGCATGAGGTACAAAGGGGGCATAATCCACAAGATGCCCCTTCACCATGGATGCACCAGGTTTAGAATATATCTTTCCCCTGGTTTTTGTCCTTTTAAACCTAGGTGCGTCTTATGGTCAGGAGCGTCTGAAAAATACAGTATTTCCTGGTGGGAATATAAACATTATCATACCCTTCCTTCTTTTGTATTCTTCTCTTTTGAACCACGAGTGATATTCAAATAACTAATGTGCAAATGACAAGAAAGGAGACATAACAAAAAGCTTGCCAACTAATAATGTTTGTATTGTATCTGATCTATTATACTTTGGATTAGCACACAAAGGTTACCTTTACTTCAGTTTGCTGTTCACTTATTTTCTGACAATAAAAATGGAAATTGGTGACTTAAAGGTCACCTCTGTATATTGGATAAGTTACAGTATTGTATTTCTACCTACATTTACTCTGTACATTAATTATTTGTGGCTCTAACATGACTAACTGGATAATTATGTCATTAATAAGAAATGAGAAAGTGTATTTACTTTGATTTTTTATTTTGCTAATTTACATATACTGTATTACTCGAAAGCACTCCACAGAATGTATGAACCTTTCACATCAGCCCCCTGGAGGAACTTGCAATCTAACAAGCATGGGTTTCAGCAGGGCAGGCTCTAGACATTTTGCTGCCTGAAGCAAAGTCCTGGCCAGCCGCCTCAACCAAGAACCATCATTGCAATCATCTGACCACTGTTATACACCTTTCACATAACCTGATTAATATTTAGAAAACACAAGGATAATTCCTATCTAGAGTGTGTACATTATAAAATATAACTTTTATTAATATAATTAAAATAAAATCATATGCCTAATTGACCTAACTGAGGTAGGTTACAAAATCAATGATCAGATATTAATCATTTGTAAATATACATCTGATCAACCTATTCCTCACTAAGATTGCTAAAGTGCTATAAAGAAACCCCCCACCACCAATCCGACATGTTTCAGCTCCCCATTTGGAGCCGTCGTCAGGGAATAAAGTGCTAAGTGCTAGGGTGCAAGGTGCATATCTTATAAATTAACAATCATTACATATAGAAAACAATAAATGAGAGCTGTGCTCTCTAGCTCAGTCAGGCATCAAGTGAGCTCCATCTGAAGGTTGTCTTATATACTCTCCCCTGTGGGAGTGTCATGCAAATTTAATCCTTCCCCACAGAGGTTAGCCACAATTGGCCCAAACGTCCATCAATCATTATACTCTGTAAATGATTGGCTGTCATATCCAATCCAATGATATAAAAAAAACATCACTTACAGGTAAGTATAACCTTCCAAACTCGCTGTATGGGGTATATATAAATCCCTCAGTTCAAACCACTTTGATTTACATCTATATATCCTCTGAAAATAGCAAAAAGCCAGAGATCATTTTCTCCACCATAGAGATGCATTGGGCGAATCCCATTGGTGGCTTGTATCTTTCCCCACCAACTTTCCTCCAATCCTCAGTGCTCATTTGTGAGAGGCAGTATTCACCTCTCATTGGAACATATCTGTTCCAATAGCCAATCGGCACTCATCTCCATCGAGTGCTGTGCTGTCAATTCGTGCTTAGGTGCAGGGCGGATCAGAGTCCCCTTTGCCAACCAATAATATGATCATATGTTAGGACAGGGCGGGAGTGGGGCGGCGGGTTCTTGCTGTTCAGCCAATCTGCGTATATCAGCAGCCGGGTAAACGTTCCGTTGCTATGGAAACCCTTTCTGTTTACTGTCATTTTTAGCAGAGGCAGCTTTTATTCGTACAGATATCCGCATACTATTAAAAACCTATCTACGTAAATCCATCCCGTTACTATGGAGACCCTTTCTGTTTACTGTCTTGGCAGAGGCAGTTTTATTCATACAAATATCCACATACTATCAAAGCGTGGATTATGTAGTATATTATCAGTTCTACCAAAGAAAGTTTCATACATATCCGCATATTGTTCAACGCGGAATATCCAACTATATAGATCCACATACCTCAGAAAAAAAACCTATACATCACAATGAGCATAAATGGGGCATAATTTGTAAACATACCCATGATCCCCACACTAATATATATATATATATATATATATATATATATATATATATATATATATATATATATATATATATATATATATATATATATATATATATACTGTATATAATATATACTAATATAAAGCTCATCTTAGGAGAATTTATCATACCAATAAATCCATAAACAGGGCTGCATGATTGCTCAAAATTGTATGTATGTGTATATATATAAATATGGACCTTGATGACCCAGTACAAAAGTGTATATTATACATGTAGGGGGGAGGGGCAGTATCCACTCATAAAACCTATAATAACCTAATAGATAAAGGTTTACTATCTCCTTAGTGTATCAGTATAACTATACTATTCCCCACAAACAAATATGGCCTTATAAGGCACATCTACTGTACTTATCCATTATATAGTCAACATCTTCATCATACACTATAAAGCCTCTGTACCTAAACTTACACGTTCTTAATGTAAATAGGCCAGTACTATTTTATCCGAAATATGCAAATCCACTACAACAGGAAAAACCGCCCCCTCAGATAAATGGGGTATATGTAAATCCCTCATTCAGACCTCCTGGGCTCAAAGTCCCCAGCCGGTAAATCCATTTTGCTTCTAATTGGCAGAGCTTTATATCCAAATTGCCCCCCCCCCCCCCCCCTGGTCCCATCTTCCATTGCTGAATCACAAAATATTTCAAACATGTCGTGTCGCCCCCATGTTTTTCTCTGAAGTGACGGGTCACAGGTGTATCTTTTGGATTTTTTATATCTGTTATACACCTTACAGGAAATCTAAGCTCCTAAATAAAGAAAAAAAAATAATAATCCCCTGCAGGATGTCTCTATATATTGAAAGCATTTCACCATATGTTGCCTACTGTGAGGCATAGAGAGCTGCTGAATAATGTAGCCAAACCAACCTAGCATTTGAACAGAAAGTGCCTCTTTATCTATAGATAACTTTAGTACTAACCAGTACTAACCTTGAGTAGTCCATTTCTGTTTTGGTGCCCTCATTTTTCACCTGTCCACTGAAATCTTCTCATTTTCATTGCTAGGATGCAAAACCTTAACATTTCAATCCTACCTCCCTCTGAATAGCATTATAGCATAGTTTACTGCCAGCACCAAATGCTTCTATGCAAGTAAACTGCTTCTACGTCTGCACCTTTCAGGAATCAGGGTTCCTTTATTTACCACTAAGGGATTTTTGTCTTTAAGAACTTACAGAAAAGAATGTGATAAGTTTAATCAACCGATTAAGAGGCATATAAATCTATAACCTGATCAAACTGATTACATGCTGCTTCCCCTGAGTTCTACTCAACCAATGTATTGCTATTTATGATCTTTTGAACACTTTCTGATTTTGGTTCATATATACCCTAGTGCTAGTTTTTGCATTAATTAATCACTTGCATGATTTTAGCGCCTGTTTCAGGTTTTACATATGTTCCTTTTGCTATATATTTTGGATAATTAAAGGTCTTTCTACCAAACAAAGTTGGATGAGAAGAAAGGAAATAGTGCTTTGATCGTGTAGTATGTTATAAAAGGAGATTTGTTTACGCAATAAAAACACTGCACTTACTAGAAGTGAAAGTCAAAACGCATCTCAAGAGTGAAACCCTTTAGTGAACCTCAGGGTGTGTCCTGTCACCGTCACTTTGGCCAGTAGTGGTTGGTCCCAGCTGGAATAGGGAGAGCAAGCTGACACCCTGGTGAACCTCTGCCAGTGACATCACAATGCGTTTCGGCTTTCCAAGACTTTGTCAGGTGAGTCACTGGCAGCTTCACTGGCTGAGTTTAAATACAGAATAGATAGACTGGGTAAAATGACCCTGCCTTGAACCGGAAGTGTGGTCACAAATGCAATTAGCATATGCCAATATATCTTGACACTCTATGGAAGCATGTACTTTATGTGGACCACATGTCTCCATTGGCTCCTGTCAGGTGCTGAAGAGTTGTTGCACAGGAATGAGAGGGGCTGCTGCACATTGTTATAATTTAAGTAGGCCTCAGTTATTTGGACTGAGTTAGTCAAAAAGGCTTGATTGATGAGCAGACCTGCCCTTTAAGGGGATTTTCTCTTACAGAGAAAATCTGCAGTTCTGTCAGCAGAACTAGAACATACCAAGAAGCTGTTCTCTGAACAAGGCCACAGGTCTCCCTGACCTGGGCATGGAACAATAAACATCAGCCATGTTTTGTAAACATCCACATTCCTGCATATAGGTCAAATGCCTCATTGATTATTAATCAAGTAGGTGTGTATGATGACACCACGAGTGGGTCCACCATTAGTCTGATCTAGGGGGTGGCGAAGATGATGTCATATTTAACTCTTTCCTAGTCGGTATTAAACCCAGAGTGAGCGATGGAGAGGGCATTCTGCTCTTTACGTTCGCACTAGCTAGCAAGGCCGACTGGGACCTCTAAGCATGTTCTTCCTTTCTGTAATCTGATATAATGTATGCTGTACATAGGTAGTTTAGTGTAACGTAGTTAGGAAGAAGGTACCTGATTGACTTCAGCAGGGAGTCTAATCAAGAGCTTGTAACGCAACATGAAGATTGGCATGGCTAGGATATGATGAATGTATCTATCTGTATTCCTGTTTCCTGAATAAATAACATAAACATTGAAGAAGCCTGAGAAAGTCTATCTCCTGCTTGCTGTGTGGAGAGTCAAGTGATCTCACAATCTGTGAGACGGTGGTGTCGAAGCAAGGTGATATAGAACAGTTTATAACAGTGGTGCTGAAACCCTTCCCTGCCTAGAAAAACAGGCAGACATTCCACAGCAAAACAAGCAGAATAGACGCGGACTGTAGAGCTTATCAAGCTGATACTGATAAGCTGGTGTGGGGAGTGTGCGGGAGCCAAGCACATGGGCTGCAATTCGAGGAAACCAGCGGCGAAACTCTTGGATGATAAACTTTGACTGTAAGTGCACAGCAGTCAATAGCCTAAACCGGATTGCAGGTGACTGGAACGCTCCGAGGCCGGCTGGCAGCTGCCGCTGGATATCGATCCGCTGAGCCGGTGTGGGTACACAGAGATGACGCTCAGGAGTTCCAGGGATCCACTCAGTTTCGTGGAGAAGTTGCCAAAAGCTGGTCGAATTGGCAGGCGTACGAAGTCCGCGGCTCAGGCATGTATGATTTACGTTGTTATATGGCGTTATCTGTGTTGTATTTGGTGTTATAACAAGGAGAGGATAATGTGTTAATTGCAGTGTGGAGGCTGCGGGCTTCACATCTCTCCCGTGTGTGGTGGGAGAGGTGAGGTTAGGAGCAGCTCCGTGGTAAAGACGTGGTGCTGTTTTCAGAGTTTATGTGCTTTGATTTTTCTTAGGATTCAATGTTCCTGTGTTGCTAGAGCGTACATAGTATGGGCTTTAATGTTTCTGTGATGTTTGTTACAGTTTATATAGTGGGTATTTCTATATTTGTCTCAGGCATGTTTTTTTTGCTGGTCAGATGTCGATTTTTTTTTTTTTCCTTTCTCCCCTTTTCTACAGAGACTGGGAAATGGGCCAGAGGTGTGTGGGGGGGTCCCTCGCGGCAGAGGGAAACCAACAGTGTTAGTGGTGGACAGGGGAGAGAGGTAGCCGAGTAGACAGGAGAGGGAAGGTGAGAACAGTTGTAAAACTTAGAAGTAAGTTTTTTTCTCGGTGAGCTGGTTTTTTTTTTTCTTTTCTCTTTTTTTTCAGGGAGCTGGATGGACAGGGATACATGTGTAGCCAGCTCGTCTGTTGTTCGTCTCAGAAGTACTAGCTGTTAATATGGTTTAGAGTTACGCTGCGCGCTTGAGTAGTTCTCAGTTATGGCGGAGATATGCTGCAGATGATTTGTGAGGAGAGAGAGCTTTCTTCGTCCCTGGGTGATGCTACGATGTAAAATATTTAGCATTGCAGCTGTGACGCGGTTTGTCTCAAGTTTGGCAAGCATCCCAGAGAGTATAGGTAGCGGAAGGCTGACTCTAAAATGTATCGATGCTGTGTATAACTATGCATAAAAAATGTATGTTCTGTGTGAGTTTGTTTTCTCTCCTAAAGTTTATAGGATCGAGAGGCTGCTATGGGAGCAGCCATCTTAGCTGGCAGTCCAGGACTCAAAATGGCGGCAGTGGAGAGGGCCGCCCCCAAGAGTCATGGCTCCCACACGTCATGGCAGGGCGGAGGAGGGGCTGAGTGATCCACGTCACGTCAGGCTGTGCTCACGGCTCCGGGCAGAGCAGCTGAAAGGAAGGGGGGTAGAAATACAGAGACATTCTACTGTGTGTCTCGGTTTTCAAAGTATTTCCCCAGAAGTTTTCCCTGGGTCCATGGAAAGGAGTGCAAGAATATGTGCACCAAGCTATTACTGTAAGACTAGCATGGTCACGGATAGGAAATGTTTCCCAGCAGGGTGCAGGGAGACAATGAACAGCGCAGATCACGAAAGGGTCTGTACTGAGTTGCTTATGGGATTATTCCTGTAAGTGGGGCACCCTTAATGGGTGGTGCAGCATGAGTTCCCAATAGAAGGAAGGGGGGACAGTGCATCAGGGGGGGTGCCGGAGGTGGAAAAAAGGGAGTTGACCAATCCGGGTTTCCGTCGCCGCTGCTGCAGAGCGGTAACTTTTTTTCCGTTTTTTTGTCGTGGACAGGGCCAGAGCTTGACTAAGAGGTCTATGCTGGGCTGGGGCTGTTTTTTTTGTGTGTTTTTTCGTCCACTGATTGGTCAAATATGTTTTTTCCAGCTCCTATCAATTGTAGAACAAGAACTGACAGCAGTTCATGGGGCAATTATACAAATGAAAGAATTGCCGTTTACAGAGTGACAGTGTATCAGTACGGTGTTTGCCATGTGACTACCTACCACGTGGGCATTCAGGGATCTGCATACAGGCATGTGACGCTGGTATGCTTAGCCCTGCACCCTGTGTAGTTTAAGTGTTAAATGCTCCTTCCTACAGGGAGGCAGACATTTTTTTTTTGCAGTTTAGGTAGTGGCACAGCAAACATTGATCAGAGGGTACAACACACAGAACTTCTAGTAGAGCTGTTATCGCGATGAAGTTCTAGATAAGTTAATGCGAAAATGAGTAAGAGCATTGCAGGCTCACCTGCAAAGCAGCAACAGGTGTGGCATCCGTAATCTGTGCGTGCGACAGCCGTGCATGGACAGATAGGGGGGGATGTGGAGTGAGCTGCAATGAGGTGAGAGCTTCCACAAGTGAAGTCCGCGGGAGCATATTTTAAACAGGTAAGTACTGAGGATAGTACTGAGGTAGGGGGTGAAGTTTAACTCCAATCTACTAATAAGAGTAAACAGAGTTCATGAGAACCATAAAGCAACGAGATCAATTACGATATATATTGATCAATTTAAAGTGTACAGAGTACAAGCCGCAGGGCGAATCCCAAATCACTAATAAGAATTGATTTGTTTGTATTTTGATTTCAGGAGTTGGGCAATATGGAATCGAGACAGCTGCAGTGCTGGCAGCAAAGATGGAGATGTCAGTCGGATAAGCGAAAGGTTCCAGATGCCAATATAAGTTTGGAGAAACACGAGATTCCTGAAATTGGAAAGAGACTAAAACACGAGATTCCTGAAATTGGAAAGAGACTAAAACACGAGATTCCTGAGATCGGAAAACGTCTAAAAAACTGACTGAGCAAAGCATAGTGCAAATTGCTAATGTTTTTCTTTCCCAAGGTGGTGCTTTTATAATGAAGAGTACCGTGCTGATGGTGATCCTAGATTGCCATTTCGTCCTAGGAGAACGAAGAGAGGACATTCTCATGTATAATAAGGGGTTAATAAGAATACAAGTGCCAGGTGCAAACAAATTTCATGGCACAATGTGGGTGAAAGGTCTGAAAGGTCAGGTGTGCTGGAAGGGTGACGTGAACGGCAGTGTAAACCTGCTATTGAATGTCACACTCCCAGAATCGATGCACCGATCCAAAGGTTTGTTAAAAGGTACATTGCAGTACAATGGGTACATGCAAAAGGTGGAGTGTGTGATTCAGGGGTACCTTGTCTTGGTTAGGCAGAGTGAGATGGTTCCAGATTGGAGAGGAACGAGCAGGAGGCGTCAATTCTCATACCAGAGAGACGCAGGGGACAACATCACACTCTGGAGCTACCAACAGAGAGTGCCTCTGAAACAACTATACACACGTAAAGGCTGGAAAGCCGAGGGTTGGTGGTTCTCGAAACAAGAAGTAAAAATCGAGATCAAGCCACATTTCCAGGTGACAAAGAGGGTGGGGAGAGCGGTCCCGGGGGAGGGAAAGCCAACACAGGGAACCCCATTCACACCACACGGGTCACCACAGGGGACGATATTACACAGTCCATATGCAGCCGCTTATCCTCATGCTAGTTGGGTAAGTGAAGAGGTACTCTTAATTGAAAGATTGCAGAGAGTACAGTCTTCCCGACCTCAGGTACATATTGTGCCTCAGGACATAAGGGGGGAAGAGGTCCAATCAGGACAGTTGGGGGCATATTTTGTCAGGGAGATGCTTAAAGATCCTGTGCAACTGAGATTGGACAAGGGGAGGTATATTCATTTTTCTGGAGAAGGATCTTTTGCATGGCAGCTTCAAGATGTTTGGGTGAACAAAGGGAAACGGTGCAACATTCCTTTAGGCACCGCCACTTCCTTAGTTCCCACCTCAACCCATGTCTTACACCAGGACCTGAGAGGTCAACCTTTTTTGGTGCTAGACGGGGAGGTGAAACCAGTAGAGTTGTCCTCATGCGGGCAATTCTTGCAGAAGTACCTGCGGTGGCCGGGGCAAGTCAAATTTAGTGAAGAAGCCTGCGGGCTCAATAACGCAGAATGCGAGGTTACCATTCAAAAGATCCCCCCTGAAGCCCAACCGATAGTTCCGGTGGCTGAAGGAAAGGTTTGGTTTTTTAACATAGTGTCTAAGGATACATTCAAGGTATATTCTCATAATTGTTCCGATAAGGGGGAGTTTCTAAGGGGAACATATTGGGTGAGCGGAGATCCCATATGGATCCAGTCATTCAGGTTGGATGACGGTATTTCTCAAATGGTTAAGAGAACTCTAAAGTGCAAAGTTTCACGGGTAGTTCCCATCCTGAAAGAGAACATGACATGGGACGAAGGGGAACAGGTTTTGATCCAAGACGACCACATTTTGTTACAAAGGTTAAACAAACAGTACACTAAGTTAGAGGTAAGATTTCACCATGATCCAGGTGATCTTAACGAGGTAGAACACCCAAATAAGCAGGTGAGTTCCAGTCTGACCTGGTGGAAAAGGTTTCCGGTGATGTTCCAGGGACACTCGGACTGGGCCCCTGCAGTTCCAAAGTTCTTTCAACACCCACTGGTCGTCTGGATGGGGATGACAACTTTAGGCATCATTATCCAGGTGAGGTTGCGTGTTAAAATTATGTAAAACAAATTAACCTGGTCCAGAGATTGGTGCCTCATAAACAATCTCCTGAACCGATATTTTCAAATTAAGGGATATACAGGGTTACGGGTATAGGTTTAGTAGTACCTGTGATGGAGCTGATTGTATAAAGGCGCTCTTTTAGAAGGCACCTGACACTGTTCCATTGAGTAACAAACAAACGAGTTTCACTTTTCTGTGGTCATGCAAGTTTGTGAGTGATACGCAAGTGACGCAAATGCTGAGCATGTGGTATAGAGGGACTTAGAAGTAGGGCCTCCCCAGAGAGCCTGGTTACAGGAAGACCAAGATGTCATGCTCTCTCTCTTCAAGGGGTAATCACCGAGGGCAGAGAAGGTGTGTGAGCACGAACATCGAAAAGTGAAACATAAAGAAAAGAAACCAGGTACGGGTGGGTTCAGAAGCTGGTATCTGCGGGTCAAGCCTTTTTAGGGGGGATTGTTATAATTTAAGTAGGCCTCAGTTATTTGGACTGAGTTAGTCAAAAAGGCTTGATGAGCAGACCTGCCCTTTAAGGGGATTTTCTCTTACAGAGAAAATCTGCAGTTCTGTCAGCAGAACTAGAACATACCAAGAAGCTGTTCTCTGAACAAGGCCGCAGGTCTCCCTGACCTGGGCATGGAACAATAAACATCAGCCATGTTTTGTAAACATCCACATTCCTGCATATAGGTCAAATGCCTCATTGATTATTAATCAAGTAGGTGTGTATGATGACACCACGAGTGGGTCCACCAATAGTCTGATCTAGGGGGTGGCGAAGATGATGTCATATTTAACTCTTTCCTAGTCGGTATTAAACCCGGAGTGAGCGATGGAGAGGGCATTCTGCTCTTTACGTTCGCACTAGCTAGCAAGGCCGACTGGGACCTCTAAGCATGTTCTTCCTTTCTGTAATCTGATATAATGTATGCTGTACATAGGTAGTTTAGTGTAACGTAGTTAGGAAGAAGGTACCTGATTGACTTCAGCAGGGAGTCTAATCAAGAGCTTGTAACGCAACATGAAGATTGGCATGGCTAGGATATGATGAATGTATCTATCTGTATTCCTGTTTCCTGAATAAATAACGTAAACATTGAAGAAGCCTGAGAAAGTCTATCTCCTGCTTGCTGTGTGGAGAGTCAAGTGATCTCACAATCTGTGAGACGGTGGTGTCGAAGCAAGGTGATATAGAACAGTTTATAACACACATGAACTGCTGATGTACTTGGCAAGGTAACTGTACAGAAATGAAGGTCTGCTATACGTACATAGAAAGTGTGGTAGCTCCATATCGATAAGGAGGCAGTGCAAGAAAAGATTAAATCCAACCATGCCCACATACATTTCAGTTCATTTCTAGTTATCTGTTTAAATCACATCTTAATACCCCCAGAGTTAAAACTGGCACAAAATCGTTACTATGGAGAGCATGTGCTGTATTTTCTTGATACAAATTTTTAGCTGCATCAACTTCAGAATTTTTATGAAGTTTTAGCGAAATATAAGTTCTTTCTGGCACTGTTTGCACGCAATAAAAATTATGTGAGGAATGAATCATTTGAAAATTAAGAAGAGATTGCCATGAAAAAAATTCTAACCTGGGAGCATTTCATTATCAATTTTTAATGCATCAGGCCCATAATGTTTAAAAGTGCCTCATACTATGCACATTTAAAAGACGTATTAAATGAAATTATGTTCTCAACTTTACAAATTTTCATTTGTTTTATTGGCTCAGTTTCCTTTTTTTGTAATAATGAGATTTATTCATACTCATTTTCGAGTTGGCACCTTACTAATTTGGGTCAGATAATAATCTTTTAGCATGCTGAAAATGCTGTTTCCTCTAGCTGCGCTGCCAGTCTCATTATTTAATTAAAATGTGCAACTTTGCACTTTTAGAAAAAAAATGAAAAGAGTTTCATTTATTTAAACTTTTCAAAATATTGCCATTTATTATGACTTGTTAAGTATTTTCTAAGTTTGTGTAAAATTTATAAAGAAAAAATATTATGCCTGTGTGTTGTACGAAAGCTCAGGTACTATTAGGTGTCAGTGTATTGTGAGCAAAGTTGATTAGATGCTCCCTCTGCCCCCCCCCCCCCCCCCAACACCACCACACACACACACACACACACGCACAAACTGCCACCACCATTCCCAACATAATCCAATGTCTCCCCTAAACTTCCTAGCTGTCCCCTAAAATGTATCTTCCTTCCAAATGTAAACACTATTTTCCTCCATAACCCCCCCTTCCCCCCAAACATATCCCTCAACACAGAGAAACAATTCCCTACCTGTGTCCCAGAAATTCCATTCTATTTCCACCTGAAACTTTATCCTAAGCTCCCCGAATCCCAAAACAGTTTTAGATAAAGCCCCCAAATGCTCGTGAAGTCCAACATCAAAATCCCCAAATACTCAGATCACCTAAATCCAGTGATGAAACTCCTAGACCAGAGGTTCTCAAACTGGGTGCCGCGGCACCCTGGTGCGCCTTGAGCACCTCCCAGGGGTGCCTCGGCATGCGTCCCCATCCTTTGTACAATGCCATCAGGTAATGCAACCAGCTGCATTACCTGCCAGTTAACCTTTAAGCATAATGGGGGAGGCGGTCACTGATTACTTAGAGGCGGATGCTGCCTAATAGGCATCACTAGCTACTTGGAGGGGGTGCTACTTATTAAGAGTCATACCGGTATTTTGGTAGTTTTTGCAGAGGGGTGCCTTGAAAAAATTTTAAAGCCATCAAGTGTGCCCTCACCCAAAAAAGTTTAAGAACCACTGTCCTAGACACTAAAATACGATTACACTGATTGCTGTGTAACTAGCTCCTGCAGTTTTCGTGAGAAAGTTTTGATGGCATTTTTAGTGCAGAGGGAGTATTGGGGTGGCTGTTTTCAGTGATTGAGACACCTGTGCCGAGGGCACTGATTGGGTACTAAAGGAGAATATTCACTAAACTGTGGTAAAGGTTAATGCATAAATGGTAGCCATGTTATGTGTGGTATTTTGATGTGTAAAATGTTGCACATCAGTTAGCAATTAGAGATGGCCCGAACGGTTCACCGCCGAACAGTACCAGGCGAACTTCCGGGGTTCGCGATCGCGGCGAACCGCAAACTTTACCGGAATTTCGATTCACCCCCATTGTGCATCATTAGGGTCAACTTTGACCCTCTACATCACAGTCAGCAGGCACTTTGTAGCCAATCAGGCTACACTCCCTCCTGGAGCCACTCCCCCCCCTTATAAAAGGTAGGCAGCGTTAGCAATTTTACTCACTCGTTTGCCTGCAGTAATTAGAGAAGGGACAGCTGCTGCAGACTCTCATAGGGAAAGATTAGTTAGGCTCTTGTAGGCTTGTTATCTTGCTCCGTGCTGATTCTTATTGCTAAAAAAGCAGCCCTCAACAGCTCTTTTGAGAGCTAATCTTGTTCTTGTGATCTATTTTGTGTGTGTGTGTGTGTGTGTGTGTCCCACTGACACTTGGGTTGCATAGACGGCATTGGTAATTCCTAGTGTGTGTGCCACTGCCAGGCCCAACACATTCAGTGACTACCTGTGTGTGTGACAGGTGCACATTGTAATACCCATCACTGCATATACCTACCTACCTGTTGTTCACAGTGCACCCACCTACCTACCTGAGCTGAGCGCACGCAGTGTCACCGTGCCTGTCCGGTACCTGTCTGTGTTTGACAGGTGCACATTGTAATACCCACTGCATATACCTACCTGTTGTTCACTGTGCAAACACCCACCCACCTACATGAGCTGAGCGCATGCAGTGTCACTGTGCCTGTCCGGTACCTGTCTGTGTGTGACTGACAGGAGCACATTGTAATACCCATCACTGCATATACCTACCTGTTGTTCACAGTGCACCCACTTACCTACGTGAGTGCACGCAGTGTGATATACCACTCCGTGCATACCTGTTAACTGCACCTGTGTGACTGCACATTGTATTGGTCAAGTCAGTGCATACCTTTCACTTCATCCCCCCGATATGGACACAACGGACAAAACAGGTAGAGCCAGAGGTAGAGGTAGACCCAGAGGAAGGCCACCCAGCAGGTCTGTGCGAAGTGGAGTTGATGTGATTTTGTGCGGCCCTGGTCCAAAGTGCAGTGCTCAGAAGAAGGCACCTCCCATCAACTCCCAAGATTGTCAGGACGTGGTTGACTATTTAACACAGAACACCTCATCTTCTGCAGCCACCAGCACTACTACAAGCACCACATCCGCTGCATATGACACTTCACAGGAGTTAATTGGTGTGGAATTAACTGATTCACAGCCATTATTGTTACAACCAGATGGAGGAGCTAAGCAAGTTACACCACCTCATATATCTGAGTTAGGCTGCGACACTATGCACGTAACATGTGAGGAGGAAGATGATGAAGTACCTGCTGTTGGTGCAGTTTTGGAGGTGTCTGAGGCAAGCGAAGCTGGGCAGGATGATTATGATGATGATGATGATACGGATGCTACATATGTTCCCAGTAGAGGAGATGAACAGGGGTACTGTTCAGAGGGGGAGTCAGAGAGGAGTAGGAGGAGACCTTCCTGAAAGAAGCAGGGGGAGCTCGTCGTCAGAAACAGCTGGTGGCAGTGTCCGGCGCCAGTCAACATGCCCTTCAATGTCAGCTGCTGATGCCACCATAGTGCCATCACCCCAGGGGGGCTCAGTGGTTTGGAAATTTTTTAGTGGGTCATCCGTAGATCAGAGCAATGCCATCTGTTCTCTCTGCCTCCAAAAATTGAGCCGTAGAAAGGCCAACACCCATGTAGGGACAACTGCCTTACGAAGGCACCTGCAGAAAAGGCACAAACTGCAATGGGAAGAGCACCTAAGCAAAAGCTGTGATAAGATAGAAAAAAAGGATGGGAGGAAAAGCCAGGAGCCCAATCTAGTGCAGTATTGTGAGTTTTAGATGGTTTTATTAATATAGTTCTTATATAGTTGTGCTCACAAAATTGGGTTGCAAACCAGGAAACCACTTGATATGCATGCGGGGAAATACCGTCCCTGCTCGGCCTTGTCCTTGGATGGTCGCTGCTCCTTCAAAAAGTCCACTTGTCAAAGTGGTGTCCCCGAATCGGGTGACTCACAGGCGCCCGAGATAGTCACCCTACTGCCCGGAGGGCACATCACTCGACCAGAGGAAGCGGTTGTTCCACGAAACGCGTTGTCATTTTTAAAAGTGCCCAATAAAGCTAATTTTCTCTATACCATTTAGTGGATGGATTGCTTAATTTAAAGTAGGACCATCCTTTATTTATTATCACCAGATTGGCTGGCAATCAATGTTTAAACTAGTCGCATAATACAGCAGTTGCTTGTCACGGGCGCCTCCTACCCTATTCTACCTGAGCAAAAGCAGCACACAAAAGCAAAGCCACCCTCCTTCTCCTCTTCCTCCTTCAGGTGCAGCATCTTCAGCTGCTTTCTCCCTTGCACCTTCACAGCCACCCTCCTCCACTCTGCCTCTGCCCTTGAGCGGTTCCTGCTCTTCTGCCCACAGCAGCCAGGTGTCTGTGAAGGAAATCTTTGAGCGGAAGAAGCCAATTTCTGCCAGTCACCCCCTTGCCCGGCGTCTGACAGCTGGCTTGGCGGAACTGTTAGCTCGCCAGCTTCTACCATACCAGCTGGTGGACTCTGAGGCCTTCCGTAAATTTGTGGCCATTGGGACACCGCAGTGGAAGATTCCAGGCCGCAATTATTTCTCTAAAAAGGCGATACCTAAACTGTACTGTGAAGTTGAGAGGCAAGTGGTGTCATCTCTGGCACACAGCGTTGGGTCAAGGGTCCACCTGACCACGGATGCCTGGTCTGCCAAGCACGGTCAGGGCAGGTGCATAACTTACACCTGGTCAACCTGGTGACCGCTGACAAGCAGGGAGGACGTGGCTGTGTAGCAGACAAACTTGTGACACCTCCACTGCTTGCAGGCAGGCCTCCTGCCACCTCCTCCCCTTCTCCTCCTACTTCTCCTGCTACATTCTCTTCTCTATCGTCCTCCTCCTCCTTCTTGGCTGAATGGCAGTTCAACTCTACTGGTGCTACGATCTCCTCTCCAGCTACACAGCCCCATCTCTCCAGGGCCTATGCTGCATGCCAGGTACGACGGTGTCACACCATCTTAGACATGTCTTGCCTCAAAGCGGAAAGTCACACTGGAGCAACTCTTCTGGCTGCTCTTAACAAACAGGTGGATCAGTGGCTGACCCCGCACCAGCTGGAGATCGGCAACGGGGTGTGTGACAACGGCAGCAATCTCCTTTCCGCTTTGAATTTGGGAAAGCTGACACATGTACCCAGCATGGCACATGTGCTGAATCTAGTCATTCAAAGATTTGTGTAAAAGTATCCAGGCTTAGAGAACGTCCTGAAGCAGGCCAGGAAGTTGTGTGGGCGTTTTAGGCAGTCTTACACGTCCATGGCACGCTTTGCGGACATTCAGTGGAGAAACAACTTGCCGGTGAGGCACTTGATATGTGACAGCCCGACTCGCTGGAATTCGACCCTGGTCATGTTCTCTCGCCTGCTAGAACAGGAGAAAGCCGTCACCCAGTACCTGTACAATTAGAGTAAAAGGACACAATCTGGGGAGATGTGGATGTTCTGACCCAACAACCGGACACTGATGTGAAATGCATGCAGCCTCATGAGGCCGTTTGAGGAGGTGACCAACCTGTTGAGTCGCAGTGAAGGCACCATCAGCAACGCAATCAGAACCAGATGTTTCCACAACACCTGCGGCAGCACAGAGGGGGGAGGAAGAGTCATGTGGGGAAGAGGAGTCAGACTCGGATGATGAGGAAGGTGTTTCTTTGGAGGAGGAGGCGGCGACAGAAGAACAATCGCAGCAGGCATCGCAGGGGGCTTGTGCTGCTTGATGTTCCCGTGGTATTGTTCGTAGCTGGGGGGAGAAGGAGGACTTACCTGAGGTCAATGAGGAAGAGCAAGAGGAGATGGATAGTACGTCTGGATCCAACTTTGTGCAGATGGTGTCTTTCATGCTGTCCAGCCTGTTGAGGGACCCCCTTATAAAAAAACTCAAGGGGAATGAGCTGTACTGGGTGGCCATGTTACCAACTCACCTGAAGGCAGAAAGGATGCAGCACATGCAGAACAAGCTGGCAACTATGCTTTACAATGCGTTTAAGGGTGATGTCACAGCACAATGCAATAAAGGTACCACTGCCAGTAATCCTCCTCCCATGTCCATGCAGGCAAGGACCGGCCGCTCCAGCGATCTCATGGTGATGTCAGACATGTGGACATTCTTTAGTCCAACGCCTCGCCTTAGCCCTTCCAGATCCACCCTCCACCAACGCCTGGACCGGCAGGTAGCTGACTACCTGGCCTGAAGTGTGGATGTAGACACTGTGAGCAGCGAGGAACCCTTGGACTACTGGGTGCGCAGGCTTGACCAGTGGCCAGAGCTGTCCCAATTTGCCATCCAACTTCTGTCTTGCCCTGCCTCAAGCGTCCTGTCAGAAAGGACCTTCAGCGCAGCTGGAGGCATTGTCACTGAGAAGAGAAGTCGCCTAAGTCACAAAAGTGTTCAGTACCTCACCTTTATCAAAATGAATGAGGCATGGATCCCGGAGGGATACTGCCTGCCCGAAGACTAAGTCAGTCCCCACACACAGCATCTCTGCCTGCACGCCGTGTGACTGGCTGCCTGCCCCAAGACTAAGTTGCTCCCCACACAGCATCTCGGCCCGCAGGACGCTGGACTGCCTTCTCCACCACCAACAACAGGGTCCAGAACTCCAAGCGGATTCCTGAATTTTTAAGGCCGCTGCTAGCAGTGGCCCCTATAATAATTTTTCTGGTGCATGTACATGCCTGCCTAATTTTTCTGGCTGCACTGCAGCTGCATCAACAAAACAAAAGGCATGTACATGTGCCCATTCCACTTTGTTATCATTACCTTGCTGCGGTGAAGGGGCTTGCGTATCACAATGAAGCAAAGACCGCCAGCTATATGAGTGTCTCGGGGGGTGGCACACCACAGATAATAAGGTTGTTGCTTCATTGTGGACAGACCAAATTTGATCAGCTGGACAGTCACTGTTCTGTCATTCAGTTACCTCAGCCCGACTATATGGGTTGGAAAGCCGCCATCACCTGCACTTTTGTCATGGTGCGCACCAGTCCAGCACGGCCGTCACTACACAAACAGCTGTTTGCAGTCACTGCATACCTTTCACTGCATCTTTGACTGCACATTGTATTATACCTGGCAGTCAGTGCATAACTTTCACTTGAATGAATGGCAGACTTGCCCTCCATAACACATTCTTGGCAAATGCTTTCGATTTGGTTTGTTTTGCGCTGGGGTCAAGGGTCCATCTGCCTGTTCTGCAAAGCACAGTCCGGGCAGGTACATTACTAATACAGAAAATGGGTTGGATGTGCAGTGGTTGTAGCGAGTTCTGAGGCTCCCACTCCGGACCGGAATCAAACCCTGATTCCCCAGCCATTACCCCTGGTCACTTACAATGGCAGACTTGCCCTCCATAAAAGATTCTTGTTGCAGGCCTGAACAGCAAGCAGAACAAGTATTTAAAAAAATAGATGTAAGCTTTAACAATGGTAGAGAAAGAACCAACGAAAGTTGATAAGGCAGTCAGACAATTGTCTGACATCCCTGAGTGAGATAGAGCAATATCGCCATGGTGCGCACCAGTCCAGCACGGCCGTCACTATGGAAACAGCTGTTTGCTGTGCGTTTCACAGTGAGTTTGGTTTGTCAGTGTGAAGCAGTACTCTAATTACACTCCCTGATTGATGTATACACACACGAGATGTTTTAAAGCACTTTAGTCCTACAATTTAGCATTCAATGTGATTTCTGCCCTTAAAACGCTGCTTTGCATCCAATCCAGATTTTTCCCCGGGACTTTTGGCATCTATCCCATTCCTCCATGCCCCCCTTACAGATGTTAGACTCCTTGAAACATCTTTTCCATCACTTTTGTGGCCAGCATAAGTGTTTCTAGTTTTCAAAGTTCACCTCAACATTGAAGTCTATTGCGGTTCGCGAAAGTTTAGCGCGAATCAAACTTTTGGCGAAGGGTCGCGAACTTAAAATCGGAGGTTCGGGCCATCTCTATTAGCGCAGTGTGTTAATATATTATGCATATATTTAATGTAGGAACAGTTACTTAAAGGGATACTGTAGGGGGGTCGGGGGAAAATGAGTTGAAGTTACCCGGGGCTTCTAATGGTCCCCCGCAGACATCCTGTGCCCGCGCAGCCACTCACCGATGCTCCGGCCCCACCTCCAGTTCACTTCTGGAATTTCTGACTTTAAAGTCAGAAAACCCCTGCGCCTGCATTGCCGTGTCCTCGCTCCCGCTGATGTCACCAGGAGTGTATTGCACAAGTCCAATATGGTCTTTGGTCTGCGCAGTATGCTCCTGGTGCCATCAGCGGGAGCGAGGACACGGCAATGCAGGCGCAGTGGTTTTCTGACTTTAAAGTCAGAAATTCCAGAAGTGAACTGGAGGCAGGGCCGGAGCATCGGTGAGTGGCTGCGCGGGCACAGGATGTCTGCGGGGGACCATTAGAAGCCCCGGGTAACTTCAACTTATTTTCCCCCGACCCCCCTACAGTATCCCTTTAACTCATGCCTGCTAGGTGTGTTTGCAACTGTTACATATGATGCACATATTCATTATGCACATTTAATCACTGTGTATGTCAAACTGTATAAACATGTGTATGCAGTATTACCATACTCCATTTCCCTTTACTTATCATGTGTGAGACTTTACACATGCTATTTCCATTGCCACTATTTAGTGAATATACTCCCAAGTTACTCCCAACTCAGTTTGCTAAATTCACTTTATCAGCTGTCATATGCCCTATGCTGGGTTGTCACTTAGTCCAAGTAGCTGTGGTTGCAAAGAAGTCAGGAGAAGTCAGCACTTGGATAAAGCAAGCCCTCTGGTATTGAAAGGAGCTCCACTTGTTGACTCTTTGATGTTTCCTCTTCCCCTCCCTTTTTCAAATCAGAACCAACTTGTAGCTTGCTCACCTACTGAGGCAGAGAGACATGCTCTGCATTCAGCCCACCAATACAGAAAAGCATGACGTCTGGTATGACCCAGTAGGGCACTGCACACTCACTAATCTCCTTTTTCTTGACACTTAGGCTACTTTCTTGTTAAGAGTGTAGGGGAATACTGGGGCTATCCCATACTGTTTTTTCCCATATTTTATTTAGTAAAAGTACAGAGTAACTTTAGTAATATTTCATCATTGTATGACTCTGATTTCCAAGTATTTGAAAGTAAATAATAAGGAAAAAGATTTCAGCTGGTGTTATGGGGGGGTAAGTTTAAGAGTTAAATAGGACAACTTTGTTGAAAGCTGGAAGCTACATTTAACAATAAGGGTGCACTTAAGGTATCTTACCTCCTCCTCTAAACCCACCAACTCTCTTCCCCAAAGAATTAGTATTAGTTAAAGGGGGAAAAAAATCTCGTAATAAAGGAAAAACACAAGACAAAAATAAAAAGTTTAATTTCGATGAATGTCCTCCACTGTTATCCATTCTGATGATAATGTAGTGTATAATGTACTTTTGATTTTAGATCCAGTTGAATACATCTCAAGCACTGAACAAACACATGACTTACTTGCATACATGCCAGATCCAATGGTAAACATATAGTGGATGAAAATCAAACAGTTATTTTACTGCCAGGATTTGGCTGTGCTTGTATGAAGTGTGATGGAATTCCGAACCTGAATTACAAAGAATCACACCATTTAATCTCTCGTGTGTTTAACTTTGATTACACTATAGTTAACACAACTGTGATTATTATAGCTGGATCTGCTTTGTAAACCAGTGATAGTTTTCTTCTTGTACGCTATCTGTAATTCTGATATCCTGTTGTACGGTATACTATTCTCTATAGAAGAATTGTCTTATCCATTTAGCCATTGATTTTCAGTTTAACTGCAACATGTTCTTATCAATGTACAAAATGAGTTTCGAGCCTTCTTAAGCAAGTAGAATTTAAATGTAGTGTTTTCCATTCTAATGATCTTTATATGCATATTGTACATAATCAACAATACAATAGCTTTCTTTTTACGATTTTTCCAATACACCCGTATGTTGTTATAGATTATGTTACAGTGTAGAAGAAATAACCACAAGCTTTGTTTAAGGTTTAATTATCTTTAAAGGAAAATTGCGCAATGCATTACATAAAAATATCCCTCAAGTTCTATTGCATATTGCAGGTAATATCTGAATACTTTTTCTTTGCTTATAATTGAATAGTTCACTAAAAAAATTTTTTTTTTAAATTCTAAATTGCCAGTTTGTCATGGTCTGAGTTTAAAAGGTAACTCAAGGGCTCACAAATAGTCACGAGTCCCTAAGGACTCTAATTTGTAATTTAAATGAGGCTTAATTGCCTCAGCTGTGCGGCTGGATGACAAGGGGTTAGTTATCCATAAGCCTGTGCACTCCAAACAACTTGCACGTGTTCTATTGGTCGCATTGCTAGTGATGGGCTCACGGGTAGAAAACTATCCGAATCTGTGATTCTAATGAAGCTTAATTGCAGCAGGTGTGTGCATGGGGGACAAGGCAGGGACGGATCTAGGGGGGGGGGGGGGGCAAGCAGGTATCTTGCCCCAGGCGCAGTTTGTTGAATTCTTAAAAAGGCGGCAAAATGAATGGCAGTTTAGGCGCCAAAACCTGACCTTTAGGTGCCAAAACCTGACCTTGCCCCAGGTGCAACTTGGTCTTGATCCGTCGGGGGTTAATTATCCAGATGTCCGGGTGCTTCTATGCATATCACTTGTTCGCACATGTCCAATGGGACGAATTTCATGACTCAATACCGCGCACTTCCTCCTTCCCGCCAAAGGGGGAACTGCGCGGTATTGAGTCGTGGACCGCGTCCCATTGGACGTGTGCAAGCATGTGATATGCATATAAGCGCACGGACATCCGGGTAATTAACTCCCTGTCCCCATGCACACACCTGCCGCAATTAAGCTTCATTAGAATCATGGATTCGGATAGTTTTCTACCCGTGAGCCCATCACTACGCGTTGCAAGCTTCACCACTGCGCACTTACTACTTCCGGCTTGAAGGAGGAAGTGCACATAGGTAAGCTTGCAACGCGTCCAATAGGACACGTGCAAGCTACAGATGGCCCGAACGGTTCGCCGGCGAATGGTTCCCGGCTAACTTGCGTGGTTCGCAATCGTGGAGAACCGCAAACTTTTCCAGAAGTTCGGTTCGCCCCCATAGTGCACCATTAGGATCAACTTTGACCCTCTACATCACAGTCAGCAGGCACATTGTAGCCAATCAGGCTACACTCCCTCCTGGAGCCACTCCCCCTCTATAAAAGGCAGGTCCCGCCGGCCATTATACTCACTTGTGTACCTGCAGTAAATAGAGAAGGGACAGCTGCTGCAGACTCTCTCATAAGGAAAGATTAGTTAGGCTCTTGTAGGCTTGTTAGCTTGCTCCTTGCTGATTCTTATTGCTAAAATAGCACCCCACAACAGCTCTTTTGAGAGCTAATCTTGTTCTTGTGATCTATTTTTTTTTCTGTGTGTCCCACTGACACTTGTGTTGCATAGACAGCCTTGATAATCCATACTGTGTGTGTGCCACTGCCAGGCTCAGCACATTCAGTGACTACCTGTGTGTGTGCCAGGTGCACATTGTAATACCCATTACTGCATATGCCTACCTACCTGTTGTTCACAGTGCACCCACCAACCTGCCTACATGAGTTGAGCGCACGCAGTGTCACTGTGCCTGTCCGCTACCTGTCTGTGTGTGACAGGTGCACATTGTAATACCCATTACTGCATATACCTACCTACCTGTTTTTCACAGTGCACCCATCCACCTACCTACATGAGTTGAGTGCATGCAGTGTCACTGTGCCTGTCCGCTACCTGTCTGTGTGTGACAGGTGCACATTGTAATACCCATCACTGCATATACCTACCTACCTGTTGTTCACAGTGTACCCACCTACCTACATGAACGCACGCAGTGTCACTGTGCCTGTCCGCTACCTGTCTGTGTGTGTGTGACAGGAGCACATTGTAATACACATTACTGCATATACCTACCTACCTGTTGTTCACAGTGCACCCACCTACCAACGTGAGCACACGCAGTGTCATTGTGCCTGCCCGCTACCTGTCTGTGTGTGACAGGTGCACATTGTAATACCCATCACTGCATATACCTACCTGTTGTGTTGAGTGCATCCACCTCATCACTGCATATACCTACCTGTTGTGTTCAGTGCACCCACCTACGTGAGTGCACGCAGTGTGATATACCACTCCGTGCATACCTGTTAACTGCACCTGTTTGACTGCACATTGTATTAGTCAAGTCAGTGCATACCTTACACTTCAAACCCCCCCAATATGGACAAAACGGACAAACCAGGTAGAGGAAGAGGTAGAGGCAGACCCAGAGGAAGGCCACCCAGCAGGTGTGCGCGAGGTCGTGTTGATGTGATTTCGTGTGGCCCTTGACCAAAGTACAGTGCTCAGAAGAAGGCACTTCCCATTAACTCCCAAGATTGCCAGGACGTATTTAACACAGAACACCTCATCTTCCGCAGCCACCAGCGCTACTACAAGCACCACATCCATTGCATTTGACACTTCACAGGAGTTAATTGGTGGGGAATTACCTGATTCACAGCCATTATTGTTACAACCAGATGAAGGCGCTAAGCAAGTTACACCACCTCATATGTCTGAGTTAGGCGGCGACACTATGGACGTAACGTGTGAAGATGATGAAGTACCTGCTGTTGGTGCAGTTTTGGAGGTGTCTGAGGCAAGCGAAGCTGGGCAGGATGATTATGATGATGATGATGATACGGATTCCATGTATGTTCCCAATAGAGGAGAGGAACAGGGGGACAGTTCAGAGGGGGAGTCAGAGAGGAGTAGGAGGAGATGAGTTGCTGAAAGAAGCAGGGGGAGCTCATTATCAGAAACAGCTGGTGGCAGTGTCCGGCACCATGTATCGCCATCTATGGACAGCCAGCCAACATGCCTTTCAACGTCAGCTGTAGGACGTCCTGAAGCAGGCCAGGAAGTTGTGTGGGCATTTCAGGCGGTCTTACACGGCCATAGCACACTTTGCGGAAATTCAGCAGAGAAACAACTTGCCAGTGAGACGCTTGATATGTGATAACCTGACTCGCTGGAATTTGACCCTGGTCATGTTCTCTCACCTGCTAGAACAGGAGAAAGCCGTCACCTAATACCTGTATAATTACAGTAAAAGGACACAATCTGGGGAGATGGGGATGTTGTGGCCCAACAACTGGACACTAATGCGAAATGCATGCAGGCTCATGCGGCCGTTTGAGGAGTTGACCAACCTGGTGAGTCGCAGTGAAGGCACCATCAGTGACTTGATCCCATATGCTTACTTCCTGGAGCATGCCGTGCGTAGAGTGGTGGATCAAGTTGTGGAGGAGCGTGAAGAGGAACAGTTATGGAAGGAACAGTTGTGGGAGCAATTTTCAACAGAACCAGATGTTTCCTCAACACCTGCAGCAGCACAGAGGGGGGAGGAGGAGGAAGAGTCGTTTGGGGAAGAGGAGTCAGACTCGGATGATGAGGAAGGTTTTTCTTGGAGGAGGAGGCAGCAGCAGAAGAACAACCGCAGGAGGCTTGTTCTGCTCAACATTCCCGTGGTATTGTTCATGGCTGGGGGAGGAGGAGGACTTACCTGACATCACTGAGGAAGAGCAAGAGGAGATGGAGAGTACGTCTGGATCCAACTTTGTGCAGATGGCATCTTTCATACTGTCCAGCCTGTTGAGGGACCCCCGTACAAAAAAATTAAGGGGAATGAGCAGTACTGGGTGGCCACGCTACTAGACCATCGGTAAAGGCACAACGTGGCAGACATGTTACCAACTCACCAGAAGGCAGAAAGGAGGAAGCACATGCAGAAAAAGCTGACAACTATGCTTTACAAAGCGTTTAAGGGTGATGTCACTGCACAACGCAATAAAGGTACCACTGCCAGTAATCCTTCTCCCATGTCCACACAAGCAAGGACAGGATGCTCCAGCGATCTCATGGTGATGTCGGACATGCAGACATTCTTTAGTCCAATGCCTTGCCTTAGCGCTTCCGGATCCACCCTCCACCAATGCCTGGACCGGCAGGTAGCCGACTACCTGGCCTTAAGTGGGGATGTAGACACTGTGAGCATCGATGAACCCTTGGACTACTGGGTGCGCAGGCTTGACCAGTGGCCAGAGCTTTCCCAATTTGCCATCCAACTTCTGTCTTGCCCTGCCTCAAGCGTCCTGTCAGAAAGGACCTTCAGTGCAGCTGGAGGCATTGTCACTGAGAAGAGAAGTCGTCTAAGTCACAAAAGTGTTAAGTACCTGACCTTTATCAAAATGAATGAGGCATGGATCCCGGAGGGCTACTGCCCGCACAAAGACAAAGTCAGTCCCCACACACTGCATCTCTGCCTGCACGTCATGTGACTGGCTGCCCGCCCCAAGACTAAGTTGCTCCCCACACAGCATCTCTGCCTGCAGGACACTAGCCTTCTCCGCCACCACCAACAGGGTCCAGGGCTCCAGGCGGATTCCTGAATTTTTAAGGCTGCTGCTAGCAGCTGCAACAACAACACAAAAGGTATGTACACATGTGCCTATTCCCCTTCATGATCATTACGTTGCCGCGGTGAAGGGGCTTGCGTATCACAATGAAGCAATGACCGCCGGCTATATGAGTGTCTCGGGGGTGGCACACCAAAGATATTAAGGTCGTTGCTTCATTGTGGACAGACCAAATTTGATCAGCTGGACAGTCACTGTTGTTCTATCATTGAGCTACCACAGCCCGGCGACCATATGGGCTGGAAAACCGCCACAGCCTTCACTCTCGCCATGGTGCGCACCAGTCCAGCACGGCCGTTACTACGCAAACAGCTGTTTTCGGTGCGTTACACAGTGAGTTTTGTGTGTCAGTGTGAAGCAGTACTCTAATTACACTCCCTGATTGATATATACACATGCAAGACCACTTTAGGCCTGCAATTTAGCATTCAATGTGATATCTGCTTTTATTTTTCCCCGGGACTTTTGGCGTCTATCCCACTCATCCATGCAAAAACTCAGATGTTAGACCCCTTGAAACATCTTTTTCATCACTTTTGTGGCCAGCATACCTTTTTCTAGTTTTCCAAGATCGCCTCCCCATTGAAGTCTATTGCGGCTCGCAAAAAATCGCAAAAAAAAACTTTTTGAACCGAACCGAGCGGGAGGTTCGCGAACCAAAGATCAGAGGTTCGGGCCATCTCTAGTGCAAGCTGTTCGGAGTGCAGGGAGGATGACGGACCTATGGGTAACTAACTTCTTGTCATCCAGTCGCACAGCTGAGGCAATTAAGCCTCATTTAAATCACGAATTCGAGTCCTTAGGGACTCATGACTACTTGTGAGCCCATCACTAGCTCTGACTGATTGGTCCATGCAATGTCAACAAAGCTTAAAGTGAACCTCCAGACTAAAAATCGACTCAGCAGCACTGAAAAGGCTTGGTGTTTCTTTAACAGTTTCACAGCATCAGAACTTTGTTTCTCTTATACAAGCCTCATTTTTAGCTGCACAGAAGAAAACTGCCCAGGCATTTTTCCCCTGATGCTGTGCAAAGCATGATGGGATTTCTGATGTTGTTGTTCTCGTCCTGCTGTTTTGGTGCAATTATTTTTTTTACATTTTTAATTTGACATTCGAAGCCTAGCACATGCAGCTGGGAGGGGTTATCAGGACAAAGGACAATTTGGAACTGTGTCTTATGCTCCTTGTCACCTCCTTTCAACCAAAAAGATGGCTGCCCCCATGACAAAGATGGCAGCCCCCATGAATCACAAACATTTGCCTGTTCTTTTAAAACAGGGTGGGTAAAAAATTATATTACCTATCTATTATAATTAGGGATGGGACGAATCCACAATTTCTTCGAATCCGAATCCGGATCTAAAAAGGTTCTCGAATATCTCGAACCTTTCGAATCCCGAATCTAACGAATCCTGCACATAAAAATTGTGTGATCCGTGGTATAGTTGCCCGCAGTATAGGTACCCAGGCATAGGTAGCGAGGTAAAGGTGCCTTCAGTATAGCTAGCTAGGTATGGGTGCCTTCAATATTGGTGGCTTTCAGTATAGGTAGCAAGGTATATGGGCCTTCAGTATAGGTAGCAGGGTATATGGGCCTTCAGTATAGGTAAAACAAAAGTTTGCTTTCCTAAAACAGAAAGAATTTGCGATAATTCAGGTTAGAGTGAGCTCGAGATGTCTCCCAGGCACCACTGCTGAATATATGCAAATTAACCATTGTACCCTTAGAAGCTAAACACACCTCCAGAACCGCTGGAATGCAATGATGTGTCAGCTTGTTAATGTGTACAGAGCCATAATAATCCAACATGCATACAGGCTGTTTCGGATTGTTTGATCCTCATCAGTGCATGGCATGGATTAATTTGGCTCTATGGAGTAGGGCTTGTAAATAGGTAGCAGGGTATATGGGCCTTCAGTATAGGTAGCAGGGTATATGGGCCTTCAGTATAGGTAGCAGGGTATATGGGCCTTCAGTATAGGTAGCAGGGTATATGGGTCTTCAGTATAGGTAGCAGGGTATATGGGCCTTCAGTATAGGTAGCAGGGTATATGGGCCTTCAGTATAGGTAGCAGGGTATATGGGCCTTCAGTATCGGTAGCAAGGTACATGTGCCTTCAGTATCAGTAGCAAGGTATAGGGGCCTTCAGTATAGGTAGCACAGTACATGTGCTTTCAGTATTGGTAGGTAACTAGGTATAGGGGCCTTCAGTATAGGTAGCAGGGTATATGTGCCTTCAGTATAGGTAGCAGGGTATATGTGCCTTCAGTATAGGTAGGTAGCTAGGTATAGGGGCCTTCAGTATAGGTAGTAAGGTACATGTGCCTTCAGTGTAGGTAGGTAGGTAGGTAAAGGGACCTTCAGTATAGGTAGCAGGGTATAGGGCCTTAAGTATAGGTAGGTATGTAGGTAGGTAGGTATAGGGGCCTTTAGGTAGGTAGGTAGGTAAAGGGACCTTCAGTATAGGTAGCAGGGTATAGGGCCTTAAGTATAGGTAAGTATGTAGGTAGGCAGGTATAGGTGCCTTTAGGTAGGTAGGTACGTATAGGGGGCCTGTAGGTAGGTAGGTAGGTAGGTATTGAGGCCTGTAGGTAGGTATAGTGGCCTGTAGGTAGGTAGGTAGGTAGGTATAGGGGCCTTTAGGTAGGTAGGTACGTATAGGGGGCCTTTAGGTAGGTATAGGGGGCCTTTAGGTAGGTGGGTATAGCGGCCGGTAGGTAGGTAGGTATAGCAGCCTGTAGGTAGGTAGGTATAGCAGCCTGTAGGTAGGTAGGTAGGTAGGTAGGTATAGTGGCCTGTAGGTAGGTATAGTTGCCTGTAGGTAGGTAGGTATAGTGTCCGGTAGGTAGGTAGGTATAGGTGCCTTTAGGTAGGTAGGTATGTATAGGGGGCCTGTAGGTAGGTGGGTAGGTAGGTAGGTATTGAGGCCTGTAGGTTGGTATAGTGGCCTGTAGGTAGGTAGGTATAGGGGCCATTAGGTAGGTAGGTAGGTATAGGGGCCTTTAGGTAGGTATAGGGGCCTTTAGGTAAGTAGGTATAGCGGCCTGTAGGTAGGTAGGTATAGCGGCCTGTAGGTAGGTAGGGATAGTGTTAGGTCGGTAGGTAGGCAGATAGAACCCCCCTCCCCCGCCAACCCCCCCACGGCCCCCTCCGTCCCCCGTGCCTCCTCCGCTCACCCCTGCATAATAATCTACTCACCTTTCCCGTGGGGCGCAGAGCGGCAGACCTCTTCGTTACTTCCCTGTTCCCTCTAGTGGCCGGACCGGCTCTTACTGATGACGTCATTGTAAGAGCCGGTCACTAGGGGGAACCAGGAAGTCGGCGAGAGGTCTGCCGCTCTGCGCTCCGCTATGGATAGGTGAGTGGATGCGGGCAGGGGGGCGAGCGGAGGAGGCGCGGGGGGGTCGGATGAGGTCGGAGGAGGACGAGTGCGAGCGGCGGATGCGCGGCGATGCGGCGTCGGGATTCGGCGGATTCGTATAGTGGAAAATGGCGTCGGTATTCGAATCCACGAATCTCGAATATTTCCTAATATTCGAGGGATTCGTGGATTCGCCGGATTCGTCTCACCACTAATTATAATTAACATAACTAATGTAACTGAATGACAGTATGTTTGTTTAGGCCAAAGTTCCCCTTTAACATGTATAAATACATCAGAGGGCAATACGTAAGCTTGGCAGATAAGCTATTTGTTACTAGGATTGCACAATGGACACGGGAAGCATGATTTGCATATGAAGGAACAACATTTTTGCCATTTTTTAAAGAATGAGTTCTTCACAGTAAGGTTAAAATGTGGAATATTTAACCACAGGAAGTTGTTAAGGCAAATTCTTAATACACATTTAAAAGGAGGCTTGGATGCTTTTGTGCATTGAAGGACATTCACGGCTATAATTACTTGGTTATTACCAGCACAGTTTATTGAGAGATTTTATCTGACTGCCACCTGAAGTTGGGAAGGGATTTTTCTGGGCGTATCTGGGTAATATGGTGCCTATGGCAAATACTGAAATTGCCCCACTCTATTTTTTCAGAAATACCTATATTATATTTCAATTAAGTAGCCATGTGCCTCAAAATTAAAGAAATAAATTGTCACATGCTTCCAAATAAAAGAATCAAATAGTTTCATGCCTCCAGAAAATTCAACAAGTAGTAGTCACATGCCGCCTAACAAAAATATTAAATAGCAACAAGCATCCACACCAGATAAAATAATTGTCACACACCTCCAGATAAAATATTTAAGCAGCCAGGTGCCTCAAAATAAACAAATGTATTTAAGAGCCAGGAGTGTCAAGATATTATGCAGCAAGAGTAGAGATGTAGCGAACGGTTTGCCGGCGAACGGTTCCAGGCGAACTTAGGGGGTTCGCGTTCGCCTGCACCAGGCGAACTTTTGCGGAAGTTCGATTCGCCCCATAATGCACTATGAGGGTCAACTTTGACCCTCTGCATCACAGTCATCAGGCACATTGTAGCCATTCAGGTTACACTAAGCCCTGGAGCCCCACCCCCCCTTATATAAGGCAGGGTCCGGCGGCCATTACACTCACTCGTGTGCCTGCTAGAGAGAGGAAAGAGACAGCTGCTGCAGACTTTTTTCCTAGGGACAGATTAGTTAGGTTCTAGGCTGCTTTGCTTGCTCCTGACTGATTATTATTGCTTTCAAAGCACCCATCAACAGCAACATCTCTTTTCAGAGCTCATCCTGTACATTTTTTTTCTGTGTGTCAAACTGACACTTTAGTTGCATGCACAGCCTTGCTAATTGATAGTGTGTGTGCCACTGCCAGCAGCCCAGCACATTCAGTGACTACCTGTGTGTGTGACAGGGAGCTGCACATTGTACTATCCAGTACTGCATATACCCCAGTACCTGTTGTGTTTACTTAACCCACCTCATCACTGCATATACCTAGCTTTGTGTTGAGTGAACCCAGCTCACTGCATCTAACTACCTGTTGTGTTGAGTGAACCCACCTGGCCACCTCACTGCATCTAACTACCTGTTGTGTTGAGTGAGAACCCACCTCACTGCATCTTAAGTACCTTTACTGTTCAGTGAACTCAGCTCACTGCATCTAACTACCCAGTACCTGTTGAGTTTACTTAACCCACCTCATCACTGCATATACCTAGCTTTGTGTTGAGTGAACCCAGCTCACTGCATCTAACTACCTGTTGTGTTGAGTGAACCCACCTGGCCACCTCACTGCATCTAACTACCTGTTGTGTTGAGTGAGAACCCACCTCAATGCATCTTAAGTACCTTTACTGTTCAGTGAACCCAGCTCACTGCATCTAACTACCTGTTGTGTTGAGTGAGAACCCACCTCACTGCATCTTAAGTACCTTTGCTGTTCAGTGAACCCAGCTCACTGCATCTTACTACCTGTTGTGTTGAGTGAGAACCCACCTCACTGCATCTTAAGTACCTTTACTGTTCAGTGAACCCAGCTCACTGCATCTTACTACCTGTTGTGTTGAGTGAGAACCCACCTCACTGCATCTTAAGTACCTTTACTGTTCAGTGAACCCAGCTCACTGCATCTAACTACCCAGTACCTGTTGTGCTTACTTAACCTACCTCATCACTGCATATGCCTAGCTTTGTGTTGAGTGAACCCACCTGGCCACCTCACTGCATCTAACTACCTGTTGTGTTGAGTGAGAACCCACCTCAATGCATCTTAAGTACCTTTACTGTTCAGTGAACCCAGCTCACTGCATCTTACTACCTGTTGTGTTGAGTGAGAACCCACCTCACTGCATCTTAAGTACCTTTGCTGTTCAGTGAACCCAGCTCACTGCATCTTACTACCTGTTGTGTTGAGTGAGAACCCACCTCACTGCATCTTAAGTACCTTTACTGTTCAGTGAACCCAGCTCACTGCATCTAACTACCCAGTACCTGTTGTGCTTACTTAACCTACCTCATCACTGCATATGCCTAGCTTTGTGTTGAGTGAACCCAGCTCGCTGCATCTAACTACCTGTTGTGTTGAGTAAACCCACCTGGCCACCTCACTGCATCTAACTACCTATTGTGTTGAGTGAGAACCCACCTCACTGCATCTTAAGTACCTTTACTGTTGAGTGAACAGAGCTCACTGCATCTAACTACCCAGTACCTGTTGTGTTTACTTAACCCACCTCATCACTGCATATACCTAGCTTTGTGTTGAGTGAACCCAGCTCACTGCATCTAACTACCTGTTGTGTTGAGTGAACCCACCTCACTGCATATACCTAGCATCCCCCCGAGATGGACAAAATGGACAAACCAGGTAGAGGAAGAGGTAGAGGCAGACCCAGAGGAAGGCCACCAGGCACCGGCAAGTCTGTGGCTGTGCGAGGTGGTGTTGCTGTGATTTCGTGTGGACCTGGCCCAAAATACAGTGCTCAGAAGAAGGCACGCGCCATCACTTCCCAAAATCGTGAGGAGGTGCTTGAGTATTTAACACAGAACACCTCATCTCCCGCAGCCACCAGCGCTACAACAAGCACCACATCCGCTGCATTTGACACTTCGCAGGAGTTATTTGGTGGTGGTGAAATCACTGATTCCCAGCCACTACTGCAACAACAACAAGAAGGCGCAGGTACACCACCTCATACGTCTGAGTTAAGTGGCGATAGTATGGACGTAACGTGTGCGGATGGGGATGATGGACCACCTGAAGTTGGTGCAGTTGAGGAGGTGTCTGAGGAAAGCGCAGCTGGCCAGGAGGATTATGATGACGATTATATGGACACCACATATGTTCCCGGTAGAGGAGATGACCAGGGGGACAGTTCAGAGGAGGAGTCAGAGAGGAGTAAGAGGAGACGACTCCATGATAGAAGCAGAGGGAGCTCGTCCTCAGAAACAGCTGGGGGCAGTGTCCGGCACCATGTATCGCCAGTTATGGCCAGCCAGCCAACATGCCCTTCAACGTCAGCTGCTGATGCCACCGTAGCGCCATCACCCCAGGGGGGCTCAGTGGTTTGGACATTTTTTCACGTGTGTGTCTCAGATCGGAGCAAAGCCATCTGTTGTCTCTGCCAGCAAAAATTGAGCCGTGGAAAGGCCAACTCTCACGTAGGGACAAGTGCCTTACGAAGGCACCTGGAGAGAAGGCACAAACAGATATGGCAAGAACACCTGAGGAAAAGCAGCACCCCTCAAAAGACAAGCCACCCTCCTTCCCCTTTTCCTCCTTCAGGTGCATCGTCTTCATCCACTTTCTCCCTTGCACCTTCACAGCCACCCTCCTCCACACCGCCTCTTCTCTTCAGCGGTTCCTTCTCCTCTGCCCACAGCAGTACCCAGCTGTATGTGAAGGAAGTATTTGAGCGTAAGAAGCAAATGTCTGCCAGTCACCCACTTGCCCGGCGTCTGACAGCTGGCGTGGCAGAACTATTAGCTCGCCAGCTATTACCATACAAGCTGGTGGAGTCAGAGGCTTTCCGTAAGTTTGTGGCCATTGGTACACCGCAGTGGAAGATACCAGGCAGCAATTATTTTTCACAAAAGGCCATACGCAAACTGTACCGTGCAGTTGAGAGGCACGTGGTGTCATCTCTGGCACACAGCGTTGGGTCAAGGGTCCACCTGACCACGGATGCCTGGTCTGCCAAGCACGGGCAGGGCCATTACATTACATACACAGCCCATTGGGTCAACCTGGTGACCGATGGCAGCAAGCAGGGAGTACGTGGCTGCGCAGCGGACCGACTTGTCACACCTCCACGGCTTGCCGGCAGGCCTCCAGCCACCTCCTCTCCACCTGCTACCACAGCTTCGCTGTCGTCATCCTCCTCCTCCTCCTTGGCTGGTGCCACGATCTCCTCTCCAGCTACACAGCCCCAGCACCCCAGGGCCTATGCTGCATGCCAGGTACGACGGTGTCACGCAGTGTTAGACATGTCTTGCCTGAAAGCGGAGAGTCACACTGGAGCAGCTCTCCTGGCTGCTCTTAACAAACAGGTGGAGCAATGGCTGACCCCGCACAAGCTTGAGATCGGCAACGTGGTGTGTGACAACGGCAGCAATCTCATTGCTGCTAGTGTTGGGCGAACAGTGTTCGCCACTGTTCGGGTTCTGCAGAACATCACCCTGTTCGGGTGATGTTCGAGTTCGGCCGAACACCTGGTGGTGTTCGGCCAAACTGTTCGCGTTCGCCCGAACGGCTCAATTCCTGGCCGAACCTGGCCCCCCTATGGGGTCGCAGGCATAAGGGGGGAGCATGCCCCGATCGTGAGGGGGTCGGAAATTCTCCCCACCCCCTCCGCTAGCGCTCCCCCCTCTGCCCGCTTCCCCATACAAAAGTTTAAGGAAAGTACCGGTGGTAGTGGATGGCCTGGCAGTGGCACTGTGGAGTGAGGAGGAGGAGTCCGGAGAGTGACGCGTTGAGGGAGGCCGGGCAGCAGGCGTGAGGTCAGAGAAAGGGCGGAAGTACCACAAGGGTACTACCGCTGAACCGCCCGCTGCCCGGCCTCCCTCAACGCGTCACTCTCCGGACTCCTCCTCCTCACTCCACAGTGCCACTGCCAGGCCATCCACTACCATCAGTACTTTCCTTAAACTTTTGTATGGGGAAGCGGGCAGAGAGGGGAGCGCTAGCGGAGGGGGTGGGGGGAATTTCCGACCCCCCCCCCCCCCCCCGCGATTGGGGCATGCTCCCCCCTTATGCCTGCGACCCCATAGGGCCCCCAAAAGCGGGATGTTCGGGGAGTTCGGGGTTCGACCCGAACATGCCGAACATCGCGGTCATGTTCGGCGAACTTCCCCGAACCCGAACATCCAGGTGTTCGCCCAACACTAATTGCTGCATTGAATTTGGGAAAGCTGACACACATACCCTGCATGGAACATGTGCTGAATCTGGTCGTGCAAAGATTTGTGTTCAAGTACCCAGGCTTAGAGGACGTCCTGAAGCAGGCCAGGAAGTTGTGTGGGCATTTCAGGCGCTCTTACAAGGCCATGGCGTGCTTTGCGGACATTCAGCGTAGAAACAACTTGCCGGTGAGACGCCTGATTTGCGATAGCCCGACTCGCTGGAATTCCACCCTGCTGATGTTCTCTCGCCTGCTAGACCAGGAGAAAGCCGTCACCCAGTACCTGTATCATTACAGTACAAGGACACAATCTGGGAGGATGGGGATGTTGTGGCCCAACAACTGGACACTGATGCGAAATGCATGCAGGGTCATGGAGTCCTTTGAGGAGGTGACCAAACTGGTGAGTCGCGATGAGGGCACCATCAGCGACTTGATCCCCTACGCCTACTTCCTGGAGCGTGCCGTGCGTAGAGTGGTGGATACAGCTGTGGAGGAGCATGAACGAGAAGAGTTACGGCAGCAGGAGTCGTGGGAGCCATTTACACCCGAACCCGATGTTCCCACAACACCTGTGGCAGCACAGAGGGGGAGGAAGAGGAGGAAGAAGAGGAGTCGTGTGGGGAAGGAGAGGAGTCAGACTCTGATGATGGTGATGATGAGGAAGGTGTTTCTGTGGAGGAGGAAGAGGCGGCGGAAGAAGAACAACCGCGGCAGCCGTCACAGGGGGCTTCTGCTGCTCCACGTTCCCGTGGTATTGGTCGTGGCTGGGGGAAGGAAGAGGAGTTGCGTCCCGTCACTGAGGAAGAGCAAGAGGAGATGGAGAGTACGTCTGCATCCAGCTTTGTGCAGATGTCCTCTTTCATGTTGTCCAGCCTGTTGAGCAACCCCCGTATCAAAAAACTCAAGTCGAATGACCTGTACTGGGTGGCCACGCTACTAGACCCTCGGTACAGGCACAAAGTGGCGGACCTGTTAACCTCCTTGCCGTTCTAAAAAATCCGGCAAGGAGGCAGCGCTGCACTTTTTTTAAAAAAATTTTTTAAAATCATGTAGCGAGCCCAGGGCTCGCTACATGATAGCCGCTGAGCGGCGGCATCCCCCCACCCACTCCGATCGCCTTCGGCGATCAGAGTATGCAGGGAATCCCGTTGAGAGCGGGATTTCCTGCAGGGCTTCTCCGGTCAGAGGGAATCCCGATCCGCCCCTTAGCGCTGCCTGGCACTGATTGGCCAGGCTGTGCAGGGGTCTGGGGCGGAGGGGGCGGCTCGGCGCGGCGGGTAGCGGCAAATCGGCGGTGAGCGGCAGCGATCGCGTACTACACGCAGCTAGCAAAGTGCTAGCTGCGTGTAGGAAAAAAATTATGCAAATCGGCCCAGCGGGGCCTGAGAAATCCTCCTGCGCAGGTTACCCCGAACTGTGTTCGGGATAACCGGCAAGGAGGTTAACAACTCAACAGAAGGCGGAAAGGATGCAGCACTTGCAGAACAAGCTGTCGATGATGCTTTACAATGCATTTAAGGGTGATGTGGCTGCACAACGCAATCAAGGTACCACTGGCAGTAACCCTCCTCCTCCCAAGTCCACGCCGGCAAGGACAGGATGCTCCAGCGATCTCAGGGTGATGTCGGACATGCGGACGTTCTTTAGTCCAACTCCTCGCCATAGTCCTTCCGGATCCACCCTCCACCAACGCCTGGACCGGCAGGTAGCCGACTACCTGGCCTTAAATGTGGATGTAGACACTGAGAAAAGCGACGATGAACCCTTGGACTACTGGTTGCGCAGGCTTGACCTGTGGCCAGAGCTGTCCCAATTTGCCATACAACTTCTCTCTTGCCCTGCCGCAAGCGTCCTGTCAGAAAGGACCTTCAGTGCAGCTGGAGGCATAGTTACTGAGAAGAGAAGTCGCCTAAGTCACGACAGTGTTCAGTACCTGACTTTTATCAAAATGAATGAGGAATGGATCCCGGAGGGCTACTGCACGACCGAAGACTAAGTCAGTCCCCACACACAGCATCTCTGCCTGCAGGCCGCTTGCCTTCTCCGCCACCACCAACAGGGTCCAGGACTCTAGGCGGATTCCTGAATTTTTAAGGCCGCTGCTAGCAGCGGCCGCTACACAAATTTTTCTGGTGCGTGTACATGCCTGCCTAATTTTTCTGGCTGCACTGCGGGCAGCTGCAACAAAAAAACAAAAGGCATGTACATGTGCCCATCCCCCTTCGTGATCATTACCTTGCCGCGGTGAAGGGGCTTGCGTATCACAATGAAGCAATGACCGCCGGCTATTTGAGTTTCTCGGATGGGGGTGGCACACAAAAGATAATAAGGTCGTTGCTTCATTGTGGTCAGACCAAATTTGATCAGCTGGACAGTCACTGTTGTTCTGTCATTGAGCTACCACAGCCCGGCGACCATATGGGCTTGAAAAACGCTACGGCCTACACTCTGGCCACGGTGTGCACCACTCCTGCACGGCCATCACTACGCAAATAGCTGTTTGCAGTGCGTTACACAGTGAGTTTGGTGTGTCAGTGTGAAGCAGAACTCTAATTACACTCCCTGATTGATGTATACCCATGCAAGATGTTTGAAAGCACGTTAGGCCTGCAATTTAGCATTCAATGTGATTTCTGCCCTTAAAACGCTGCTTTGCGTCAAATCCAGATTTTTCCCCGGGACTTTAAGCATGTATCCCACTCCGCCATGCCCCCCTCCAGGTGTTAGACCCCTTGAAACATCTTTTCCATCACTTTTGTGGCCAGCATAATTTTTTCTATTTTTCAAAGTTCGCCTCCCTATTGAAGTCTATAGCGGTTCGCAAACTTTTCCGCGAACCGAACCTTCCGCGAAGGTTCGCAAACCAAAAATCGGAGGTTCGCGACATCTCTAAGCAAGAGGTGTCCCCATTAGCACCTCCCAATTTAGGTAGTGAGAAGTGTCCCCAGAATAGGCACCCCCCCCCAGGCATTGAGAGGTGTCCCCAGTGTAAATAGCCCCACTTCCCAGTTTATGTAGTGACAGGTCCTTACCTGGTAAGTAGACCCCTCCACAGAATAGGAAGCGACAATTTACCCCAGTGTAAAATTCCCCCCAGTTTTGGTAGTGAAAGGTGTCGCCAGTGTAAGTAGTGACAGGTGACAGGTGCCCCAGTTTAGATAGTGACAGGTGCCCCCCCAGTTTAGGTAGTGAAAGCTCCCCAGTTTAGGTAGCGATGGACACCCCAAGTTTAGATAGTGACAGGAACCCTTTCCCCAGTTTAGGTAGTGGCAGGAACCCCCCCCAGTTTAGGTAGCGACGACCCCCCAGTTAAGGTAGTGACAGGGACCTCCCCAGTTTAGGTAGTGATAGGGACCCCCAAAGTTTAGTGACATGGACCCCCCAGTTTAGGTAGTGACAGGTGCCCCCAGTTTAGGTAGTGATATACCCCCATAGTTTAGGTAGTGACAGGAAACCACCCCTACAGTTTAGGTAGTGACAGGGAACCCCCCAGTTAAGGTAAAGGCAGGGACCCCCCCCCCCCAAGTTTAGGTGGTGATAGGAACATCCCTCTCCCAGTTTAGGTAGAAACAGATGCCAACCAGTTTAGGTAGTGACACCCTCCCCCCAGTTTAGGTTGTGATGGACCCAGCAATTTAGGTAGTCCCCTGTTTTGTTAGTGACAGGGACCTTTCCTCCAGTTTGGGTAGTGACAGGGACCCCTCTATTCAGGTGCAGTCAGGTGCAGACAGGTGCCTTCCCCTCGGTCCCACTCACAGTGCTGACCTCAGATCAGCACCGCCCGCCCGCCAGTGTCTACTGTCTACATCATGTCACAAACAGCGTAGTCAGACCTCCGATCAGCAGCGACCAATGTGTGAAGAGGGCGCATGGTACCCCCTGTATACAAAGCACTGCATACAGTGGCTTGCAAAAGTATTCGGCCCCCTTGAAGTTTTCCACATTTTGTCACATTACTGTAACAAACATGAATCAATTTAATTGGAGTTCCACGTGAAAGACCAATACAAAGTGGTGTACACGTGAGAAGTGGAACGAAAATCATACATGATTCCAAACATTTTTTACAAATAAATAACTGCAAAGTGGGGTGTGCGTAATTATTCAGCCCCCTTTGGTCTGAGTGCAGTAAGTTGCCCATAGACATTGCATGTTGAGTGCTAATGACTAAATAGTGTGCACCTGTGTGTAATCTAATGTCAGTACAAATACAACTGCTCTATGCTGGCCTCAGAGGTTGTCTAAGAGAATATTGGGAGCAACAACACCATGAAGTCCAAAGAACACACCAGACAGGTCAGGGATAAAGTTATTGAGAAATTTAAAGCAGGCTTAGGCTACAAAAAGATTTCCAAAGCCTTGAACATCCCACGAAGCACTGTTCAAGTGATCATTCAGAAATGGAAGGAGTATGGCACAACTGTAAACCTACCAAGACAAAGCTGTCCACCTAAACTCACAGGCCGAACAAGGAAAGCAATGATCAGAAATGCAGTCAAGAGGCTTATGGTGGGGGGCGTGGCTAGCCATGGAGCTGTGAGGACGCAGACTTCTCCAGCTCTCCTGACACCGCCGAAAACTGCAGCAATCCTGCTTTCTAAGTGCGCACCTCCTGATCTCCCGTGGTCCCTACGACAGAGGGGAACACCGGGGCCTCACAAGATGGGGAAATCGGACACCCAGAGACCTGACGGACCGGCGGAGCGGCTGGCGAGATTCGCCCACGGAGCTTCCCAAGATGGCGCCGGCGGCCAGGATCAGGAAAGGATCAGTGGGGGAGCGGCTGGAAGCTCACAGTCCCGCAGGCAGCGGCAGCTCACGGACACGGCGGGGACCTCTCCTCCCGGTAAGGCGCATGTCACTCATGCCTCAGACCCAGCATCCCCAAGAACACAGAGCGGCAACCACAGCCCAGCTCATGCACCTAATACAGGCCCCGGCTCACATCATCAGCCGCAGGCCGCGGCCGGCCTCTCGGATAAGGCCAAGGCCACGAACACTCCTCTCCCCTCCCGAGGGAAGCCCCAGAAAGGGAACTATAGTCCTGAGGGTGGGATGACTGTAGCCCAAATACATCATGCTGATCCAGCGGCCCTTACAACAGGAGAATCACAACATCCTATCCCTCCCTCCCCGGTGACAGAGAGGGAACAAAACGGAAACACCCCTGTCTCTCCGGAATCCGTCTCCCCAGTTAAAAACACTGACACAGCAGAGGAACCTACAAGGGCAGAAATCATGGCAGCGATAGTAGCCTTACAGCTATCAGTGACCAGCAGGCTAGACTCCATACAAGCCGATCTATCTTTTGTCAAACATGACTTGTCTAAGGTCAAAGACCGCACAACTGCAGTTGAACGCAGAGTCTCAGACCTAGAGGATACTGTAGCCCCTTTACAACAACGCATGCAAGGGGTGTCTTCTACTTCGCAAGATAACTCTGCCAAACTAGACGACCTTGAAAACAGGGCACGCCGATGCAATCTCAGGCTGGTTGGGGTTCCAGAAAAAGCTGAGGGCTCTTGTCCAGAAGCCTTTTTTGAAGCATGGTTTAAAGAATCGCTCCCTGATCTTCGGCCTTCTCAGGTATTCATCATCGAGCGGGCCCACAGAGTTCCTGGCGGTTCACCTAAACCCGGGGCCTCACCACGCCCGATAGTCATGAAATTCCTTAATTACAGGGATAAGTTTGAAATCTTGAGAGCGGCCAGAAACCAGCCGGATTTATTTATTGACGGGACCAAAGTTTCTATTTACCAGGACTTTTCCCTAGAAGTACAAAAAAAGAGAGCCACTTTTATTCATGTCAAGAAAAGACTGCGCGACAAGCAGCTGCAGTACAGCATGCTATTTCCAGCTAAATTGAAAGTTCTGCATAATGGCAAAGCTCATTTTTTCTTTGCTCCAACTGAGGTCTCACAATGGATGGACGCACAAGGGTTTGCTAACTGATTAGACAAGCTACCATGTTGTTCTGATTCTATAACAAACTTAGGAACTAGGACTGTGCTCTTTTTGGATGCACCAGCTCGGGTCCTATCCTTAAAGCGGCACTTTTATCATTCAACGATATGGAGTGGTATGCTCCTCTGTTCAGTTTGGTTTTTGCTACTGCAGTTGTAAATTCATTATTTGTTCATTTCTCGCTGTCAGTCGCAGTGCAGCCACCAGAAGACACTTGTAATGTTTTTGAGTACATTTTCATCGGGTGGCTCTCTGCCGCTGTTAATAATACAGTAATTTCTGGTTAAAAGCAAATGTATAATGCATTTCTCCCATCATACCCTCCATGTAGGGCATATAATATGATACATAAGGCTCCACAAGGTTCCTAGGCAGCACATTGTAATTAACAACAACACATTTAGTTTGCATGACTCTAAGCACTGTTAATATCCTTCTGTACGCGGGTCAGGAGGGCTGGCCACAATTCTTACCCGTGTTCAGTAAGTTCGGGGAATGATACTTCCTGGTGTTTGGGGCAGGGAGTGGGGTGGGTTAGGGGTTAAGGGGCTTGTTGGTTGGGGTAAAAAAGGGAAGGGTGCATGGTCCACACTTTGTAACACACTCAGACACAATGATATGGTTGCGCATGTAATCGCTGGTGCCTCCACGATATGTTTTCACCTTGACTATGGCTAATTTACGTATAATTTCTTGGAATGTCAGGGGTCTCAATAACAACATAAAACGAAGACTAGTATTTGACCACCTGAAAAAATTAAGTCCTCATATCATCTGTCTACAAGAGACACACCTTACAGGTGGGAAGGTGCTTTCTCTCAAAAAGCCGTGGGTGTCCAGCTACCATGTGTCCCATTTCTCTACCTTCTCCAGAGGCACCGCAATTTTAATTTCTAAATCTTTCCCGGGCACGGTGCAGGGTGTCCAGGTGGACAGAAACGGCTGTTTCACAATAGTTACTATCAACCTAGAAGGCAAAATTTATACCCTGGTATCACTATATGTTCCCCCACCTTTTAACGTTGCTGTGCTTGACCACCTGGCCACTAAGCTTCGTAGCTGTATGGACAATCCTGTCCTCATAATTGGGGATTTTAACGCGGTCCTTGACCCAGTCAAGGACAAATTAAGCAAAAGTTCACGGGCCTTCCCACATTTTACAGATTGGATATCCAGATATGCTCTTACAGACATCTGGCGCTGGAGATATCCAGACGGCAGAGAGTACTCCTGCTATTCAGATCAACACAAATCCATGTCACGTATAGACATGTGCCTGGGGACCCAAGACATACTCCCCCTGGTCGAAGACATTAGATACTTACCTCACGGCATATCTGACCACTCTCCCTTGCTATGCGAACTTCGTTGCCTTAACACCCAAAGCAACAATTGCTGGAGAATGGGCGCGTGGTGGCTGGAGGACCTAACAGTTCTAAACCCCTGTGTAGAAGCTATGGGTAACTTCTGGGTAGAAAATTTAAGCTCAACAGAATTTGGGGTATGCTGGGACGCAAGTAAAGCGGTCCTACGGGGCGCCTTTAGAGCATCTCTCTCAATTATCAGACAGAATAACCTGGCTACTAGCTATATGACAGAATCCAGGTTAATGGAGGCTAAACAGCGATTACTGGCGGCACATGACGATCAATCATACGGGGAATGGGCATCAGCCCGCAGGTTCCATGAGCTTGCACTTCTGAGGCGCACAAAGCGTAAGGATGTCATTTCGAAACAACAATCATTTGAATTCGGTAATAAATGTAGTAAGACCCTGGCATATATGTTGAGGTCATCTGAAGGATCTGTGGCTATACCCAGAATCCTATCAGGCACAGGCAAGTTATGCACGTCCTCGGCAGATATGGCAGGAGCATTTTATGATTTTTACAGCGATTTATATACCAGTAGGTTTGATGGCAATCTAACCTCCATTAAGGAATTCTTAGATGCCGTTGAGCTCCCGAAACTAACGCAGGAAGCAGCGTTGGCTCTGGATGCGCCTATCTCAGAGGAAGAAATACTCATAGCCATAACGGGCCTGAAGAAGGGCAAAACGCCCGGACCTGACGGTATTCCGTCAGAATGGTATCTTAAAAGTAGAGCAGTGTCGGTCCCTAAACTGGCAACGCTATATGCGCAATCCTTGGAGAGGGGCACATTTCCACCAACCCTGTACGAAACACTAATTATTCTTCTCCCTAAGCCAAACAAAAACTTAGAACTCTGCGAATCTTATAGGCCCATCTCATTAATCAATGCAGATGCCAAGATTCTAGCTAAAGTCCTGGCGAATAGATTGATCCAAGTTATTCCTTCACTTGTGCATGGGGACCAAACGGGCTTTATCCCGGGCAGATCTACTAAAACAAACATTAGAAGGTTGTTTTCTAACATCCAATACCCCCACAAAAACGCAGGCTCTAGAGTAATCTTATCCCTAGACACGCACAAGGCCTTCGACTCCGTGGAGTGGCCTTACTTGCAAGAGGTCTTAGCAAAACTAGGATTTGGGGTAAAATTCAGGAAATGGTTCAATGTCCTTTACGCAGACCCTAGCGCAAAAATTAGAGTCAATTCACACATCTCCAATTCTTTCAAAATCAGGAGGGGGACGCGGCAGGGGTGTCCTTTATCACCACTGCTGTTTGCCCTAGCCATGGAGCCCTTAGCGGAACATGTCCGCACATCCACTGCCCTGTCCGGCCTTATAGTAAACAGTATGGAGGAACGAGTTTCTCTATACGCGGACGATGTCTTACTTTATTTAGCAGATCCAGGTCTCTCCTTGGTGGAGGTCTTCCGCATTTATAACATTTTTGGTAAAATCTCCGGCCTTCGAGTAAATTGGACTAAATCTGCTTTATTCCCGCTAGACTTAAACGCTAAACAGCACATTGACCCTTCCTCAAAACTAGAGGTAGTTGACACCTTCAAATATCTAGGAGTCACGGTGACCAGGGATTTAAATAACTACAGCTCTGCTAATATTCTTCCCCTCATGGTCAGCATAGATTCTAAATTTAACTTATGGAGCAAGCTCCCATTAAATGTAGCCGGTAGAGTAGCAATTCTCAAAATGATAGTCGCCCCCAAGCTATTATATGTCACCCAGATGGCCCCATTAACAATTCCCAAAAGTTTCTTCAAAAAACTAGACATTAAAATTAGCAAATTCATATGGGGAAGTTCAGCACCTAGACTAGCCCTAGCTACTTTAAGACTCCCACCCGCACTGGGGGGTTTAGCTTTGCCAGACTTTTACCTATACTATTTAGCAGCTCAATTAACGTATATAAAGCGCTGGATGAGTTCTGACAGATCCGATGCCTCGCTGAATCTGGAAGCGGATATGGCCACTTCGTACGAAGCTCTGGGTAATGTAATCTATAGGGGGGTGGCCCCTCACTCAGAAGGTACCCTACTTATTAAATCCTCTGTTAAATTATACAAAGCGGCCATCAAAATAATCCCCAAAAAGGAGAACACAGTTTCTCCTAGCACCCCTCTTTGGATCAATCCTAATTTGCCGGAACTATATAACTTCAGCAACGTCCAATTTTGGTTTAAGCACGGAATCAAATACATCAACCACATTTATAATGACGGGACCTTTAAATCCTTTGTGCGCCTCAGAAACGAATGCGGTCTCCCAAGGGGCTCACTCTTTCAATACTTTCAACTTAGGGATGCGGTTAGTACTCAATGGGGCACATCTGGGGTACGGATTGAACCTTCGGAATTGGAACTTCTCATGTTAAACACAGACACTACTAAGCAAATCTCTAATCTCTATTCTATCCTGTCTTCCAAAGGGGGCTTCCAAAGGTATGAAGCTGCCAAACTTAAATGGCAGTTGGATACCTACAACTTCGAGGAATCAGATTGGGGGGAATTTGAAATGTATTATATGTCATCAGTTATTAGTACGCAAGATAAACTAATACAGCTCAAGTGGTTTCATCAGGCATACTACACCCCGCTTAGATTAGCCAAACTGGGATCTAATACCAGCTCAGCATGCTTCAAATGCGGTCATCAGAAAGCTAATTTTATCCACTGTGTATGGGAATGCTCACACATTCAGGTTTTCTGGAAATCCGTTGCTTCCCTACTTTCTAGGGTTATGGGCCGGCCAGTAGAGATGTCCTTTAAGGCCATGATGCTTAGCATCATTGACAATGCCACTTGCAGTGCACACAAGAAAAAATTTATACGCATAGTTCTTTTTTATGCCAGGAAATGTATTATGTTTAAATGGAAACAACCCATCACCCCTCAGCTGTCTGACCTTACAAGACTGGTTAATCTCAACCTCCCATTATATAACTTAACTTACCAGACTAGGGGCCAGATTGGGAAGTTCGACAAAATCTGGGGGGCTTGGGTGGAGGCCAACGACACGGTAATACCAAACCTGGACATAAACGTCAGTGTCTCGGATGTGTATTTGTAGAGCCTATCAGATAGTGAGTAAAAGCGCTAGTTCAACTGTGTAAGTCAAATTGCTGAAATGTGTCAGGGCCTACTGGTTACCAAAACAGTCTCTTGCTGTACTGCACAATGTATGTATGTAAGACCATGTCATGTACTTGTAATTTATGTGTCTAACAAGTGTGGATCTAAGGGGGGGGGGAGGGGTAGGGATTATTTCATGTTTGTAATGTTTATAAAAACTTCAATAAAAAATCTCTTTTAAAAGAGGCTTATGGTGACTCTGGATGAACTGCAGAAGTCTACAGCTCAGGTGGGGGAATCTGTCCATAGGACAACTATTAGTCATGCACTGTGCAAAGTTGGCTTTTATGGAAGAGTGGCAAGAAGAAAGCCATTGTTAACAGAAAAGCATAAGAAGTCCCATTTGCAGTTTGCCACAAGCCATGTGGGGGACACAGCAAACCTGTGGAAGAAGGTGCTCTGGTCAGATGAGACCAAAACTGAACTTTTTGGCCAAAATGCAAAACGCTATGTGTGGCGGAAAACTAACACTGCACATCACTCTGAACACACCATCCCCACTGTCAAATATGGTGGTGGCAGCATCATGCTCTAGGGGTGCTTCTCTTCAGTAGGTACAGGGAAGCTGGTCAGAGTTGATGGGAAGATGGGTGGAGCCAAATACAGGGCATTCTTGAAAGAAAATCTCTTGGAGTCTGCAAAAGACTTGAGACTGGGGCGGAGGTTCACCTTCCAGCAGGACAACGACCCTAAACTTAAAGCCAGGACAACAATGGTATGGTTTAAAACAAAACATATCCATGTGTTAGAAATGCCCAGATCTAAATCCAATCGGGAATCTGTGGCAAGATCTGAAAACTGCTGTTCACAAATGCTATCCATCTAATCTCACTGAGCTGGAGCTGTTTTGCAAAGAAGAATGGGCAAAGATTTCAGTCTCTAGATGTGCAAAGCTGGTAGAGACATACCCTAAAAGACTGGCAGCTGTAATTGCAGCAAAAGGTGGTTGTACAAAGTATTGACTCAGGGGGCTGAATAATTACGCACACCCCACTTTGCAGTTATTTATTTGTAAAAAAATGTTTGGAATCATGTATGATTTTCGTTCCACTTCTCACATGTACACCACTTTGTATTGGTCTTTCATGTGGAATTCCAATAAAACTGATTCATGTTTGTGGCAGTAATGTGACAAAATGTGGAAAACTTCAAGGGGGTTGAATACTTTTGCAAGTCACTGTATGTGAAATAATGACTAATAACATCACTTCCGCATTTGCAGTGCGGTGTCCGTGGGATACTATGCGCCCTGCTTCTTCCTTTGGTCGCTGGCTGATCGGAGGTCTGACTGACGCTGCCTGATAACTGATTTAGGCAGCTGGGACGGGGCACAGGATGGTGGGCACAAGGAGGCAGCAGTGGTGGCACAGGATGGGGCAGGCATGGCTCCCATGGGCGTTTTGGCGCCCATGACACAAGCCATGCCTGTACCCCTCAATATTTGCTTCTGGCGAGGGGACAGGACAGAATTTTTTTTTTATTTTTTTATTTATTTTCTCCTGGTTGCCCACTGCAATATATCAATTTAAACCATCAATTTATAGAGCTAGTTAGATAGAAGAATTTTTTTTTTTTTTAAAAAAGCTGTACTGGGTCAGTTCACGCACTACCTTGTGTAACCTGTAATTTTATGATGTGTGTTATTTAATCTTTTAAGCCCTGAAAACTGAAACACTTGTTTTTTTCGGCCACCATCCTTCTGGAAAGAGTACAACTAGTGCAATTAAAGAATATTCAAAAGGAAACAAGTGCTAGTTCTGCTAGTCTGATCAACCAAAGACACAGAACTAAAAATCCAATCTCTTGTACACTGGGGAGCTAGCAGTGAGGCACTTCCTCTTACCGCACAAAGATGACAATACAAATTGTCCCTCAGTGATTCTGTTTGAAGGTGCTGGTATGCACAAGGTGAATACATTATGGAATAATAGGCAAAAAGAAAAAATGTTTTGACAACCTTTCTGTCCTTGAGCATGAAGCCTTAAAAAGTCTACAAAGTAACAAAGGCATTATCATTACAAAAGCTGACAAAGGAGGTGCTATTATAGTGCAAGATAGATTTCAGTATGTACAGGAAGCTATGCAGCAACTAAGCCATGAAGACCACTACAGGAAGTGTGATAGGGATCCTACAATTGAAATAAAAAGAAGGTTGATATGTTGATTATGCAAAGTATAGAGGATGGCATCCTGGATAGACAGCCTGCAGTTTATTTAACCCCTAAACAGTCACAGACTACGCTACTTTATTTACTTCCAAAAAATAATAAAAGTTTATACTACTTAGAGGATTATGTCAGCCTTACACTGTGGTGAAAGAGGGGTGGTGGAAGAGTTTTTTTCAAACCCCCCTCTTCCACCAGCGAGCGGTGCTGCAAAACTGACCTCACCCCATGTTATAACATGTGATTGGGACCCAGAAGGGGATGTCAGCATTGCAGCACTGCTTGGTGGAGTAAGAGGAGAGCTTCATTAAAGCAGAGACCACACACACAACAGGGAGTGAGTAGCAAGAACAAAGGAATGGGCCAGCATCTGCCTGTATACTTGTGTTAGTGACAGGCAGCCGAGATGGTTTTTCATGCACCACCCTCCACATACAATGATCTTTTAAATTATAATTATATGAACTCTGGGTAACTCTCCCTCACCCCCACAAAAAGAAAAAATATATAGTATAGGGAAAAAAGTATTGATACAACATCCCCATATACATATGTGTTAGGGTCCCTGAACAGGTGTGACAAGTCATGATCCCCTCTCTTACTGCACTAGAGAAGAATCATCTACAAAAAAAATTTGAAAAATAATACAAAAAAACATGCCACTCTGTCTTCATTGGCATACAGCTAACCTACCATTCAAATTGCCACCACTTTTGATATCAAGGAGATTATACAACGTCCAAGTGCATTTTTATGCCACCCAGTTAAACCATCATTCTGATGTAATCCTCTTGTGGACAAAGTGTGATCTGAAATTATTTTAAATAAATGCTAACTGAACCACTCCTATTCACTTAAATCCAGCCACCATGTTCTCAGTTTTGTTTTTTGTACAACCCATACGTTAAGCCTGCTGCAAATTCCTACTCAGTTGCTTCAATAACCTCTTACATTTAACCCATTCACTAAAAGAAAATATGTTCACTCCATTATGCAGGACCTATATTCAAGGGTGGGATACTGAACTGATAAAACAAACATTTTCAGGCACAGAAACAGCTTCTACCCTGTGCGGTAGCCCTTTTTAATGACGAACTGCAAAAAATCCTTTCAGCATTAACAGTAATGCTGCAAATTCTAGAGCACAAAGTAGTACGTCTTACAGTTATAAATAAATGCATCACATACTGTAAACTTATACTGAACTGACATGTTTGATGATATTATCTGTGTTTGTTGAGCAACTCCCATGTCAAATTCCCCTACAAATTCCCTACAAATATAAGTTCACTTGGCCAATAAAATCTTGTCTGGCTTTAGTTGGGCTATAACCAGGGCCGGCCTTAGGTTTCACAGCGCCCTGAGCGTAACCAGAGTTTGGTGCCCCCCCCCCCCCCCCCATTCATCCTCTTCGCGTGTGAGTGCACCACACACATACACTAATGGGGGGGGGGGGGATGGCGGGGGGATCTGCTGTCTAAATACACTTAAAGGGGATCTGCGACTGTAAGACTAGTAGCCTAAGCCTATATACACTAAAGGGGGGATCTGCCTACATATACAAGACCAGATCCCCCCTTTAGTGTATATGGGCTTATGCTACTAGTCTTGCAGTCGCAGATCCCCTTTTAGTGTATTTAAGCAGCAGATCCCCCCCCCCTTAGTGTAAGTAGCCAGCTATAGATCCCCCCCAGTATAGGTTAGCCAGGTAGGTGCCCACAGTATAGGTAGCCAGTATACTTGCCCCAGTATAGGTTAGATAGGCATTTGTCCCAGCTATAGGTTAGATAGGTAGGTGCCCTCAGTACAGGTTAGATAGGTAGCTGCCCCCAGTGTATAGGTTAGATAGGTAGGTACCTGCAATATAGGTTAGATAGGTAGCTGCCCCAGTATAGATTAGATAGGTAACTGCCCCCAGTATAGATTAGATAGGTAGCTTCCCCCAGTATAGGTTAGATAGGTAGGTGCCCCCAGTATAAGTTAGATAGGTAGGTGCCCCCAGTATAGATTAGATAGGTAGATGCCCCCAGTATAGATTAGATAGGTAGCTGCCCCCAGTATAGATTAGATAGGTAGCTGCCCCCAGTATAGGTTAGATAGGTAGCTGCCCCCAGTATAGATTAGATAGGTAGCTACCCCCAGTATAGGTTAGATAGGTAGCTGCCCCCAGTATAGATTAGATAGGTAGGTTCCCCCAGTATAGGTTATATAGGTAGCTGCCCCCAGTATAGGTTAGATAGGTAGGTGCCCCCAGTATAAGTTAGATAGGTAGCTGCCCCCAGTATAGATTAGATAGGTAGGTGCCCCCAGTATAGGTTAGATAGGTAGCTACCCCCAGTATAGGTTAGATAGGTAGCTACCCCCAGTATAGGTTAGATAGGTAGCTGCCCTCAGTATAGATTAGATAGGTAGGTGCCTCCAGTATAGGTTAGATAGGTAGCTGCCCCTAGTATAGGTTAGATAGGTAGCTGCCCCCAGTATAGGTTAGATAGGTAGCTACCCCCAGTATAGGTTAGATAGGTAGCTGCCCCCAGTATAGATTAGATAGGTAGATGCCCCCAGTATAGATTAGATAGGTAGCTGCCCCCAGTATAGGTTAGATAGGTAGCTGCCCCCAGTATAGATTAAATAGGTAGCTACCCCCAGTATAGGTTAGATAGGTAGGTGCCCCCAGTATTGGCTAGATAGGTAGGTGCCCCCAGTATAGATTAGATAGGTAGCTGCCCCCCAGTATAGGTTAGATAGGTAGGTGCCCCCTGTATAGGCTAGATAGGTAGGTGCCTCCAGTATAGATTAAATAGGTAGCTACCCCCAGTATAGGTTAGATAGGTAGGTGCCCCCAGTATTGGCTAGATAGGTAGGTGCCCCCAGAATAGATTAGATAGGTAGGTGCCCCCAGTATTGGCTAGATAGGTAGGTGCCCCCAGAATAGATTAGATAGGTAGGTGCCCCCAGTATTGGCTAGATAGGTAGGTGTCCCCAGTATTGGCTAGATAGGTAGGTGCCCCCAGTATTGGCTAGATAGGTAGGTGCCCCCAGTATAGATTAGATAGGTAGGTGCCCCCAGTATAGATTAGATAGGTAGGTGCCCCCAGTATAGATTAGATAGCTAGGTGCCCCCAGTATAGATTAGATAGGTAGCTGCCCCCAGTATAGATTAGGTAGGTAGGTAACACCCCCCCCCCGTAGGTAGGTAGGTAGGTAACCCCCCCCTCCCCCTCATAGAGGAGGGGGGAGCCGCGGGGAGGGCAGCCCGACCTCTCCCTCCCTTCCTCTCCGGGCACCCTCCGTGCTCCCCCCCTCCGATCCGATGCAGGCTGCTAAGAGAACGACTCACCTTCCTGGTTCCGATCTCCGGCTCCTCTCACTTGCTGCTGGTCGCCTCTTCTACATAGCCGCTGATGCACAATAAACTTCCTGTTAAGCAGGAAGTTTATTGTGCATCAGCGGCTATGTAGAAGAGGCGACCAGCAGCAAGTGAGAGGAGCCGGAGATCGGAACCAGGAAGGTGAGTTGTTCTCTTAGCAGCCTGCATCGGATCGGAGGGGGGGAGCACGGAGGGTGCCCGGAGAGGAAGGGAGGGAGAGGTCGGGCTGCCCTCCCCCCTCCATCACGGCGGCCACACGGGCATGTTTGCCCCATCACCCCCAGCAGCGCACCAGGGGGCGGAGCGAGACGGACAGTTCCTTAAAACACATGCGGCCAGGTCAGGTGGCACGAGCGCCCCCTGGAAGCCGGCGCCCTGAGCGATCGCACCGGTCGCTCAGGTCAAAGGCCGGCCCTGGCTATAATTTATTTTCTTAACCACTTGAGGACCACAGTGTTAAACCCACCTAAAGACCAGACCTTTTTTTTGTAAAATAGGCCACTACAGCTTTAAGGCCAAGCTGCAGGGCCGCACAACACAACACACAAGTGATCCCCCCCCCTTTTTCTTCACACCAACAGAGCTCTCTGTTGGTGGGGTCAGATTTCCCCCCGAATGTTTGTTTGTTTGTTCATTTATTGTCTTGTGTTTGTTTTCTATTAAAATTTGCTGTTTTTTTTGTGTTGCCATATTCCCCCCTCTCTCCCTCCACCCGCCAGCCAATCCCCGTGATCAGCTGTCATAGGCTTCAGCCTATGACAGCAGATCACCTCTGATCCCTTGGAGGGGACAGCCGTGTCACACAGCTGTCCCCAGTACAGCGCTGCTGAAGATCGCAGCACTCAGTGGGTAATTAGACGGTGGTTTAGCCATCTAACAGTCTTCCAAGCGGCGATCACCGCTCGGAGACTGAAGGCGGAGCTCCGCTCCACCCACCAAGCTGGATATGCGCGGCAGCCTGCGCACGATCTCCTGCAAAACAGAGCCCCAGGACTTTACACTGATTGTCGTTATGTGGTCCTTGGGCTGCCGCCGAGGCCATGCTCACCAGTGTTATGCGGTCGGCTAGTAGTTAAAGAGGCACTGTAGTGACAATACTGTAGTAGAATGCAGTTATTTATTCACAATGCCCACTTTTATGGTTATTTTCCTGGTTTTAGCATCAGAAATCCTTCCTATATCTATATATTGCTATATGTTGGCATGTAGGCCCGCCCTCCCATTTATGCTTAGCCTAGGCTGTTCAGTTATGCAGACTTCTCCTCCCAATGCATACTGAGAGACTAGGCATTATTTTCACTGGAGTCAAAATTCTCAGAAACAAATGAAAATGTTACAATGGGCAAACACTGACTAAATAATTTATAAACGAATATTGTAAAACAATAAGGAATTTTATTAATTACGTTACTTTCACTACAGTTTTTCTTTAAAAAAAAAAAAGGCAAATGCTCATAAAGGGTCATAAGCCTAACCTCGGGCACAGATCTAAATATACGACTTGGTAACTTATGCCTGGAGTCTGGCTTTAAACCAAACCATATTTGCAAGTGTAAATCATTTAACATCATACTTTGCATACCGGGGAAAAATGGAAAATGATTAGGTGTAAAATAATTCTTCTAACAGCAGATATGGAAATTGCAGTGTGTATTGCAGGCACATATATTCTAGAGCTATGTTATGTGTGTGGATGCACATATTTTTTCCTTCCTCATCATTTAAGCAATAAAATAGATTTAGTAATGTGTATTGTGCCATGCTCAAGACTGAAACAATTGCCTGCGCTGCTCTCCTTCTGATTAGCTCACATCCTTTCCTGTGTCGCTTTGCATTTGTTCCCTCTTTTTGATTTAGGGACTTGATAAGCTCTGCCAGCTCCCCCAGCTATCGAGCGAGCTAATTAATTTATCCTTTGGTAATATATATTGCATGAACAGAGTGCCTCACTGAGTAATAGGTAGGTTTCTCCATGCTTTAGTGAAAATGATATACATTTCCAATTTATCTATAGTGACTTCTTGAAAGTGACAGCTGTATTTGTTTCGTACTGTGTAAAGTGAATGATAATAGCTTGACAGCAGATTTATTTTTGCCCATTCTCTGTTCTTATCTTTCAGCTCTGCTGTTGGGATATAAGACTGTCTGCTCAGCTCTTGAGAAAGGTGCACTCATGTAAAACTAAGATTCTCGGCAAAGCTGCAATAGGCAGATTAAATATCTCTAGGACGACATGAAGAACTCCGCTGCGAATGGAGCTCTTAAGTGTGACCACAAGCGCGTAAAATCATTCACCTGTGATTCCCTTTCTATAGCCGAGAAGAGCCAATCCGTAATTAGAAACTGCAGTGGAATCATACAGACTATCTAATTTTTTAATTAATGACAACCGAATGAACCATTATGTATGGGATGATATAATGGAGGTGCTAATGAGCATGGAGCTGTAATTGAATCCTGCAGGGATGATAAGTGTTTCACCAACATTTATTAAAAAGAAATAAATAAGTAAAAAAAAAAGCCATAGCTATGACCTCAAGCAATGCTGCTGTTTATTTGTCTCTCTGGAAGTTAATCTGTTCCAGGGACCAAAAGATTGAGGTGGGTAAATCTCTTTAAGTTATTTTAATAGTTTACTTGAGGAGTTCATTATAGAGTAAAAAATAACTGATCGGGAACATGGCCACAGCGTGATCTTGTAATTTCTGCCTAGGACTAATTTAAGATTGGTCTGATGAAATACCTTGACAAGTTTAACTAAACACTCTGCACAGAAGCAAAGATGCATGGCAAATCCTTTTCATGGTATAAAACTATGCATAGTAAATAAGAGGGCATGAAAAAAGAAACACAGATTAATTTGCTATAAAGTCTCATTCTGTTTGGAAAGAAGCTGTGCACCAGAGCAACCGTTTGCAGTTTCAACTCAACTGAATCATTTAGCTTGATTTGATACAATGGTCAGTGACACATAGGACACAATTAAATGTAAATTTTGATTAGCCACTGCTGGATTTGATGCCAGGTTAGGGCTACACAATTTGCTTTCATTTGCTAACTTGGGCTTGTGATGTTATTTTCATTGTCAGTTTTGACTTTTCATCTGTATGATTTGATTAACCACAACCATTTCATTCTCTAAAGCCTAACTGTCCCCTTTCCCTTTATCTAATCTTAAATTGGACTCAGAACCAGGGTTGTTCATCACGACCTCGTGATCGCGGCATAGCCGTGATTCACAAGCATTTTTTCACTATCCGACATCGTGATCCGAATTTGTGATTGCCTCTCAATCATGAATTCAGTTCTGAATGCACTTGTGATGGTGGTCCAAATCCGGAAGATGATCATGGATTTAGCCATGATCACAGGCCGTGATTAAACTGCCAAAACCCGCCGACTTTAACGGTTAATAGCAAAGCCCCCTTAAATGCCAGAAATACCAACGTTGCACTTTATGTTAAGAAGAAAAGTGGGAGCAAGGGGGAATTTTTTTTTTCAAAAAGACCTTATACTTTTTGAGAAAATCGATTTTAAAATTTCAAAAGAAAAAAGTATACTTTTAAATGCGGTAAATGACAGTTTGTTAATGAAACAAAACCTGTTGACTTTAGAGGTTAATAGCAAAGCCCCCTTACCTGGTAGAAACACAAATGTGCAGGATATGTTAAAAAGATAGTGGGATCTGGGAGTCCCCTTTAAGAAGTTGCCAGATGCCCATCCCCTTCCAGGTGAAATTAGTATAGGGATACAAAGTACCCCTATCCCATTTCCGTAAAGGGTTAAATGAAATAAAAACACAACAATGAAAAAAGTCCTTTATTACTCTTAATTAACCAGAAACACTTACCTGTACCTTTAAGAAAATGTCCTTATGCCAATATCCTCGGAAAAGGTCCCACGCCAATACCCTCAAACTTCCAAAGTTGATTGAAGATCATGTAGGTAGGTGGGTGCACTGTGAACAATAGGTAGGTATATGCAGTGATGAGTATTACAATGTGCACCTGGCACAGTAGTAATTATACCACCAAGGGGCCAAAGGCCAGCTGCGACTTACTGACAGGGCTGTATATAATGCAAGTGGGCCACACACACACAAAAAAATAGAAAATAGATCACAAGAACAAGATTAGCTCTCAAAACAACTGTTGAAGGGTGCTTTTTTAGCAATAAGAATCAGTATGGAGCAAGCTAAGAGGCCTTCAAGAGCCTAGCTAAGCTTTCCCTATAGGTCTCTGCACCGCAGCTCTCCCTTCTCTAATTACTGCAGGCACACGTATGAGTGAAAAGCCTGACACTGCCTGCCTTTTATAAGGAGGGGTGGGGCTCCAGGAGGGAGTGTAGCCTGATTGGCTACAATGTGCCTGCTGACTGTGATGTAGAGGGTCAAAGTTGACCCTCATTATGCACTATGGGGGCAAATCAAACTTCCGGAAAAGTTGCGAACCACCGAAGTTCGCCGGGAACCGTTTGTGCCATCTCTAGCCAACGCCTCATACTAATTTAAATTCCTATTCCTGCAGCTAATCCTAACTGTCAAAACTATCTTCTGAGGCATATCTCCTTAACGGGGCTCTATGGCGAAAAATTTTAAAATGTAAAATATGTGCAAACAAAGACAAATAAGAAGTACGTTTTTTCCAGAGTAAAATGAGCCATAAATTACTTTTCTCCTATGTTGCTGTCACTTACAGTAGGTAGTAGAAATCTGACAGAAGCGACAGGTTTTGGACTAGTCCATCTCTTCATAGGGGATATTCAGCAAGGCTTTTATCCTTTATAAAGATATTCCCGAAAAAGGATTAAAAAAATGATGCTGGCCAGCTTCCCTGCTCGCTACACAGTTTTTGGCAGTTGGACAGAGCAACTGCCATTCACTAAGTGCTTTTGAAAATAAATAAATTCATGAGCATCCCCCCATGAAGTGATGGACTAGTCACTTCTGTCAGATTTCTACTACCTCCTGTAAGTGACATCAACATAGGAGAAAAGTAATTTATCAACACATCCTATTGTAGATATATAAACAACAGGGTCAGGGAGGAGAAGTTTCCATCTGTATTTATCCATGATTAGTGGTTTCACTGGTTCATGCTTAAAGTGAATGTTTACCATTTTAAAAATCAAAAAGTCGGATACTCACCTAAGGAGAGGGAAGTCTCGGTCCTAATGAGCCTTCCCTCTCCTCTCCCGGTGCCCGGTCCCGCGCAGGATCCCCCGTGGCAAGAAAATATCTCTGACTGAAAGCAGCAAGATTGGCAAGAGGCAAATTATTTCAGCCAAATGGAATTTAATTCAACTTTATTTTTTTGTGCAACAAGCCTGTATTACTCAAATTAGACTAGCCAAGGTGAGGCTCATCTTGCTGGATAAACATGTCATGTGGTTTCCAGGGTGTCTACTGGGAATACTAGATGAGTCCCACTATACGCTATATGAAAGAACCATGCTCAGAGAACACTTTTTGCTGGCTTGGAAGACAAGTACGAGTTTGTGGATGTCACCCCTCTTCCCAGTCATGCAGGATTGGATACAAGATGTGAATACAACATTACCATTAATTAAATGGGTTTACCTATGCAGACGTTGCACATCTAAATTCCAAGCTGTGCGGGGGAGATGGATGGTTTCACCTCTCACAATACTACTTTATAATGCATACTAAATAAACAGTTACATGATTCAGGAGGGTTGCTCTAGAAACCAATCATTATGAGAATAGGGTATACTAATCTAGCAGAAAATGTATATACTGTATTTGTGAAGAGCTATAACAGATGAGCAGTTAAAGAGGAACTTAACTGAATATAAGTTACATAATAACATTTCTTATTTTTTTACAATATTCATTTATAAATTATTTAGTCAATGTTTGCCCATTGTAAAATTTTACCTCACCTAGCTAGAAATTCATTTTGAAATGTATCAGTGATGCTGGCATCATTACTGCTGGCAAGGTGCATTACTATGGGATTTTTATTTTTTCTATGTGTGTAGTTAGCAGTAATATCGGTTGAACTCTCAGAGATATATATGCAAAAAAGGGTCTATGGTACAGCCACTAGTGAAATCAGCAATACTGCCGATATTCTACTACTGGATAGTCTTCTACTAACATTAAACCACCCTCTATCAACTCCTAACACTAACCTAATCCTGTCTAAGGCTAAAACTAAACCCCCTTACCTAATACTAATGCATTGCTAACCAGTGGCATAGCAATAGGGGATGCAAAAGTTGCAACAGCACCAGGGGCCTGGGCCAGAGGGGCCCACTAGGGGTCTTCCTTCATTGATCTTATAAGCTTTACAGAGCTTTTCTTTGCAAGATTGCAGATCAACTGTTTCTGGCAATAATCTGACAAGATTAGCTGCAGGCTTGTTTGAGGCATGTCATTCAGATACTACTGACCAGAAAGATCAGCAGGGCTTACAGGCGACTGGTATTGTTAAAAATTATATAAATATGGCAGCCTTCACATGTCTCTCCCCTTGGTTTCCCTTTAAGCAAATAGGGGGACAACATATACTTGAATACTCCATCACCCCACATCTTAGCCTATATCTTTGACATCATCCACACGTCAAGTAACTATTTATGTACCGCTTCCCCACCAATTCTGGAGAGCCATTAAACAAAAAGATGATTATGGACCTTTGGAAATGGCTTGGCCTTGGGGAGTGGGGAGAGTCTATAGCCATATTTCTCACTATGAATAGGAGGACTACAAGGCTATACTTGTTATAAGTGGTGAGACATAGTTGCTTTTGCTATGGAAGATGTGATTATATGTTATACTTGGTACAAGTGGTGGGACATGGCTTTACATGTTACTTTGGGTGAATGTGTCTTTTCTGCACAATTTTCAAATTAAGAGGTTAAAAAAGGTGACACTGGCTTTATTTACAGAACAAGGAAGGAAACCAAGACTTTATGAGCCCTTGTGGCTTGTGCCAAAGTAGAAAAAAAACTGTCTAATATCCTTTCTTGTTCAATTTAGCAAAAAACAAAATGTTTGAAGTTAATAGGAGGAGGAGAAAGAAATACTTTAAAAAAAGGCACCAACAAGTGCCGATGCTGTAACCTCGCACAATGCTCTTATATACCAGCAGCTTTGGCCAGGAGAGTTTTAAAGAGGACAGTGGCGTAGCAGCAATAGGGGATACAGAGGTTGTGACTGCACCGGGGACCCTGGACTAAAGGGGCCCTCCTTCATCCATATTATTAGCTTTTAATTGGTGTTATGCTGGTAATCAGAATGATTTATTTCACCAAGCATGGCTGGGTCCTGCCCGGAATTTGGTTTGGCACAATACATAGCTCAATTTAGAGGATAGATTGATAGGCACACCAAGAAAGAACAATTTCATGCACAACGTGCAGTTAATGAAGCAAAAGAAATACAACCTAATAAACAATGGTAGCATCATAAACAACTTAGCAGATTAACAGTAAATAACAAACACTTCTAAAAAAAAAAAAGTGTCAGAGTCCAATCAGTTAGTCATTTGAGCCAGTTGACCAAAAGAAAGAAACACTGCCCTGGTCTCATCTTAAGAGGTGGTGGGTACTGTTGGGGAGGGAGGGAGTTTAATAATGTGGAGGGAGTTCAGAAGGCTGACAGCCGAGGGGGAAGAAAGAGTTCCCGTGTCTAACAGTCCTAGTGGTGATGGCCTGAAGTCTCTGGCCTGATGGATGTGGGCTGAAGAAGCAGTGTCCTGGGTGTGAGGGGTCATTGTCGATCCTCAGCGCTCTAGAACACAGTCTGGTGTTGTACAGGAGAGCATGTTAGGGGACGGGTCTACCAATGGTTCTTTCCGCCGACCTGATGATCCTCTGAAGTGTATGTCTGACACTGGTGGTGGTGCCAGCATACCAGAGTTGTCAGTCTCTCGGGACAGGGGAAAGAAACTTCTCCCCGCCATGGGTCCCTCTGTGGCTTCTGGCCCCCCCTGCGGGTGCATCCCTTGCAGGGTCTATTGTTACACCCCTGTATCCATACATTCTAGTGTACTGCATGTTATGAAAACAGACAGTAAGGAAAACTCAGTTGCTGTGGTTCAGCCATATCTCCTGAAAATCTACTCAAAATAAAACCTGGTTCAGGTCACATTTTCTTATCTTAGTCCTAATTCATAAAATATTTTTTTTTTAGGAGTTCTCCCACCTAATTCTTTGCAGCTTATCCCTAATACCTGTCCAGCATCCAGCAAGCAAAAGAAGAGCCAAAAGTGGTTGATGCTCAAAGAAAGTAATAATATATTTCAGTGAGGGACAACTTATTTTAGTTTTTCCATAACTTGTGTGCTGAAAATGTGCTGAAAAGGAATTACAAGAAGTTCTTATTTTATAAATGTTTAAATTACACAAATCTGAAAAACCGTGGTCTGCCAGATCAGCCATTCCGTCCCAATTCCGCAAGATGTTTAGCCACCAGGCATTAGTTAAAGTAAATTAAACAATTTCTGAGAACTTTGCAGCAATTTATGGCAAACCATATTTCACTTTCCTTACATGTATGCATGTCAAACCTGTTTAAGTTAAACACAGTTTCCCAGGGTTCACAAAAGAGACTGTGACAGGGGAATGTCAGAATGTTTTAGTAAACAGTAGGTTAGTCCAGGTGTGGAAAATTCTTAACAAGCCCTTATTCTGTTCAGCTTACTCCTACAGAAATATGGAAAGTTTCTAAACTGTATATGCTCTTGCTCTACAAAGAAATGGAGGTCTGTATGTATATGATATTGTGATGAAACCCCTCCCACGGTGTGATGCCAGGACCTAGGTCCTGACAGTTTCCTGTCTGTGAGCCATGTTGCATTGTGGGAAATAACGGCTGTTTCCAACTGCCAAACAACCAGTATATCCCTCTGTGCATGTAAATATCTATAAATAAAACAACCTTTTAGCCTATTGAATTGTTAGTGGGTGTGATTATACATGATGGCAAAGTTGGTAAAGTCTATTTTTTTCACGTCTTCCAGCAGTAAAGATGATTACTTGCAGTCTCATTGTGGATCTAATAACATGAACAAATTACATGGGAGATATCAAGCATCTCTCTATTTTTTAACTTCTCACTTTGCAATGTATTGATTTCTTCTTTTCCTTTTTCGCTAGTTTCGCTTTAAGTCATTTTTGGAAACACATTTTTACCTGTCTGGTAACAGAAATGGCCAGCTGCTCAGGGGTGTAACAATACCCCCCCATGACCCCTGTTGTTGCAGGGGGCCTGGGGGCTGGGGGATTCTCACTCCTGTAGGTAACGCAGAGTAGCAGTGGCATTGAAGTGTATACATTACCTGCTCCCAGTGGTAGGAAAGTCAGTCTTCACTTTAGCATATTGTCACACCATGTAGCCAATAACCTTGCAGCTCCAATCACAGCAAGTCATGTGACAAAGTGGACCTGTCCTGCCGCCATGAGCACATAATATATATACTCCACTGCTGTTCTGCATTATGTACAGGAGTCCCCACCCTCGTGATGGACGTTAGCTGAATATTGGACGGGGATGGGGGTAGAGATGGCCTGACCTGTTCGCCAGCGAACGGTTCCCGGTGAACTTCCATGGTTCGTGATCGTGGAGAACCGCAAACGTTTGCAGAAGTTCGGTTCGCCCCCATAGTGCATCATTAAGGTCAACTTTGACCCTCTACATCACAGTCAGCAGGCACATTGTAGCCAATCAGGCTACACTCCCTCCTGGAGCCCCACCCCCCTTATAAAAGGCAGGCAGCGTCAGGCATTGGACTCACTCATGTGCCTGCAGTAATTAGAGCAGGGAGAGCTGCTGCAGACTCACATAGGGAAAGCTTAGTTAGGCTCTTGTAGGCTTGTTAGCTTGCTCCTTGCTGATTCTTATTGCTAAAAAAGCACCCCTCAACAGCTCTTTTGAGAGCTAAGCTAATGTTGTTCTTGTGATCTATTTTTTTTGTGGCCCACTTGCATTATATACAGCCCTGTCAGTCAGTCGCAGCTGGCCTTTGGCACCTTAATTCCTACTGTGCCACTGCCAGGCCCAGCACATTCAGTGACTACCTGTGTGTGTGACAGGCAGCTGCACATTTGTAATCCCAATCACTGCAGCTGTTCACTGTTCAGTGCACCTACCTACCTACCTATACCTACGTGAGCGCACGCATTGTTAATACCACCAGTCATTGCAGTCCGTGTGTGTGACAGTCAGCTGCACATTTGTAATCCCAATCACTGCACCTGTTCACTGTTCAGTGCACCTACCTACCTATACCTACGTGAGCGCACTCATTGTTAATACCACCAGTCATTGCACCTGTTCAGGGTACCTGTGTGTGTGTGTGACAGGCAGCTGCACATTTGTAATACCAGTCACTGCAACCTGTTCACTGCATCTGTGTAACTGCACATTGTTGTACCAGCAGTCACTGCATACCTGTTCACTGCACCTGTGTAACCGTACATTGTATTAGTCAAGTCAGTGCATACCTTTCACTTCACCCCCCCCCCCCCCCCATATGGACAAAACAAAAGGCAGAGCCAGAGGCAGGCCACCTGGCAGGTCTGTTCGAGGTTGCGCTGTCGTGATTTCGTGCGGCCCTTGACTAAAGTACAGTGTTCAGAAGAAGGCATGTGCCATCAACCCCCAATATTGTCAGGACGTAGTTGACTATTTAACACAGAACAACTCATCTTTCTCAGTTTCCGCACGGAAGCGTGACATATCTTCCTCCTCCTGCTCTGATTCTGGCACCCCACTTAACACTCAGTCGGCTGCCACCACCAAAGTGTCATCACCCCAGGGCTCAGCGGTGTGGACATTATTTTGTGTGTCTGCCTCAGATGAGAGCAATGCCATCTGTACTCTCTGCCACCGAAAATTGAGCCGTGGAAAGACCAAGACCCGCGTAGGGACAACTACCTTACGAAGGCACATGATTACAAAGCACAAACTGCAATGGGATGATCACCTGAGGAAAAGCAGCACACAAAAGCAAAGCCACACACCGCAGTGGAAGATACCAGGCCGCATTTTTTTCTCAAAAACGGCGATACCTAAACTGTACCGTGATGTTGAAAGGCAAGTGGTGACATCTGTGGCACACAGCGTTGGGGTCCATCTGACCACGGATTCCTGGTCTGCAAAGCACGCTCAGGCCTGCCCGAAGCTACCTCAGCCTGGCGACCATATGGGCTTGAAAACCACTATCGCCTGCACTCTCGCCATGGTGCGCACCAGTCCAGCACGGCCGTCACAACACAAACAGCTGTTTGGGGTGCGTTACACAGTGAGTTTGGTGTGTCAGTGTGAAGTAGTACTCTAATTACACTCCCTGATTGATGGATACACATGCAAGATGCTTTAAAGCACTTTAGGCCTGCAATTTAGTATGCAATGTGATTTCTGCCCTTTAAAAACGCTGCTTTGTGTTAAATCCAGATTTTTCCCCGGGACTTTTGGCATCTATCCCACACATTTATGCAAAAACTCAGATGTTAGACCCCTTAAAACATCTTTTCCATCACTTTTGTGGCCAGCATAAATGTTTCTAGTTTTCAAAGTTCGCCTCCCCATTAAAGTCTATTGCGGTTCGCGAAAGTTCGCAAGTTCGCGAACGTTTGCAGAGGTTCGCGAACCTGGTTTGTGAACCTAAAATCAGAGGTTCAGGCCATCTCTAGAAGGGGGGGGGGGGGGCGGGAGGGCAGCCAACAGATCTTTGCAGGGAGCCTGGCACACTGTAGTTATGCCCCTGCAGTTACTGTTATGGTTCAATAACATTTATTCACAAAAAAAAATATAAAAATGTATTTAGCTATCTATATAGGCTGCATCAATAATGTATCAGTGGCAAAATCACTGGTGATAAGTTTAACTGCTTACCTTGCCCCACATAATTGCACATTATACACATCTGTAGGTTTTAGAGGCTTTTATTCATGACAAATTTTAAAAAGCCACATGTTAGCTCTGACATTTATTAACACTTTCTGCTGAGAGCTGCTGTGAAAGGGACACAGACCTAGAAACCGACATGGACACTAGTGCCAGCTTCTAGAGCCCAGATAACAGGGAACATTCAATAATCACCATAGGGAGCCAGAAGAAAATGAAAGTTCATTCTTGCAAAAATCATTTCAGCTTCTTTGAACAGAGTAGCAGCAATATCTCCTGGTTTCCCTCATCTCCTTTATAGCTATACAATAACTCTGTGTAACATTACAACTGCGCATTGTTGTGCAATACATGGAGAGCGAATGACTTTTTGGGATGCAGGAATTTTATTTTGTAGCATTTGTTGAAGAACTGGGGAGCTTCAAAAGGAACATGGCATAATAATGTCTACTTCAGTCTGTTTTTTTTCCCCTTTAAATCTCAGTTTTTTGGCTTGCTTAACCAACCGATAGATTACTATTTCCTTGAAGCAGTGGGTGTGATAGGGGTAATTAATCTCCTGCTCTGTGCCTTGACTCTCAGTCAAACTGAAAAGACTTGCATTGTCACTCAATCCCAGGTCTATAGATGTAGCCATCCAACCACAATTACACGTTGGACAAGTCTATAATACACTCGCTTATATACCGATCACAAACAACTTACTTTTTCTGATTTTAAGATAACTCATGGAATAAATGCTACAAAAATGTACATTTGTTTAGAAATCCTGCGGTTGCATCCCACTGTTTGTACAATATGAACTGAAAGGGAATCTGAAAATAAAGTTATGATAAAGTGAATTGTGTGTGTAGTATAGCTAAGAAATAGAACTTTAGCAGCAAAGGTATTCGTCTCATATTGTTTCCAGTACAGGAAGAATTAGGAAAATTCAGTTATCTATGCAAAAGAGCTTCTCTGATCTCTCTGACCCAACTTGGCCGCTACAGTGCTATTTTCTGAAGCACTTATACATCAAAGAAACAGTGAAAGACAACTTCAGATAAGATTTTACTGCAGAAAAGTTCAAAGGCTCATTAGCTCTGCTGTGTTTCATAGTTTAAAATGCAGAGTGTAGTTTGTAAACTGCAAACGTTAGAGAATTATGCAATTTTATATAAAAAAAAAAGCTATGTAACTGAAAATAAAAATATGAGACTTTTCTTTGCTACTAATGTTCTATTAATTTCTGTACTACACATACAATTCATTATATCATACGTTTTATTTTTTCACTTCAATGTCACTTTAACCCAAAATGACCATCACAAGGTAGGTACCAGCAGGAAATACAGCTTGTCTGCTGAACGACACACAGAGTTTTGCATTTCCTATAGCAGGTATAAAATGATATCTATAGGAGTTAACATTGTAACAATGTAGCATGTGTTTTATTATGGAGTGTTGCATATCGGATAATACTGGCTGCTTCACACAACTTAATCTTGACGTATTTAAAGCCTTTTACTGCAACAGTGAAACCCTCACAAAGGAATGGGTGGTGAACAGTGCACTTTAGAAGGCTGAGCATACATGACATTTTAATTGCTTATTATCAAGAGATTCAACCCTTTGTTGACAGATCCTTCAATTGAATCAATATCTTTTAAAGAAAACAGCTGTCAACTCAGAATTAAATGCCTTGCTAAATAGCGAGAGATTAAATTAAGCACTTCGGGCCTAACAGTGTGCATGAACCCCAGATGCGCCTACAAAGATGTAGCACATATTTGATTGCAACTATCTACCGGACTACATTAATTTTTTTTTTTACAGATTAGTCATATTAAGGTGAGCCTATGTCAAACATAACAAGATGACCACTACATGAAAAGCTGCATTCTTTGCAGTCTCACTTCCCCTGTGCTTGTTTTCCAAAGCAAGTAAGAAAACTGCCATGGGTCCAAAAACATATCTATCTTTCATGGCACATTTACAAGCATAGCCACACTCCCTTTTTACCTACCTCCCAAGACAAATAACATTTATATTGCATGTTTCTCCTGGCGGACTCAAAGCACTGAACTGCAGCCACTAGAGCACACTCAGTAGGCAGTAGCAATGTTAGGGAATCTTGTCCAAGGTCTCCTTATTAAAAGGTGCTGGCTTACTGAACAAAAGAGCCGAGATGTGAACCCTGGTCTCCTGTGTCAGAGGCAGAGCTCTTAACCATTAGTCTTCCTCACCACATATCAGTCGTGATTTCAGAGCAAAGGCTATAATTGGGTGAGTGGATGGTTATACTTGAGTGGATGAGTAAAGGACATGGCAACACCTTGTGAAGTCACATTTCCCAACCCATATAAGTCCAAGTGTGCAATAAGGAGAGCCATTGAGGAAGTGGTTTTATTGGGATATGGCTTGCCCCCCCCCCCCCCCCCCTTCACACTTCCCTTACTGTAAGCCAGCCTCTGTTCCAATGCAAGACCTAATGATGGTCAGGTGGGCTGGCTGGGGGAATGACTGTTATACTAGGATATAGGCATCAAAAATAAATAATAGCAGTCTACAGGTTTATCTTGAAGCATTTGCAGTATAGAAAGTTTGCAGGGTTTGTTAACCTTCCTCCATCTAAAACATCTTTATAGGTTAGTTTATTCTTTCTGCCCTTTTTCACCATAAGGAAAATATCCTCTGGCTTCTAGTGTTTTAGGATACCCCTGCGAGGGGTATCCTAAAAAACATTTTTTTAACAGATAAGATCAGGAAAAAGTCCTCAAGTGCCCAAAGCAGATATGTGCCCCCCCCCCCCTTCCTTAGACCTTGATTACTTGCTCAGGTTTTAGTCAACCCCATCACTTCACTAGTGATCCTCCCTAACCATCAGACCCTACCTGCATCTTGTGCAAATCAGGTTGGCCATTCTCAGAATTCACACTTACCAGCAGGGCCGGATTTACCATAAGGCACTGTAGGCACTTGCCTACAGGCACCTGATTGGGCAAAGGCGGGTTTTAATAATGTCCCTGTCACAATTAAAAACCTTAGAAGGCGATCGTCCATGACAGTGCCGCTCGCCCCGCCCACTAGCATCATGGTCCAGCGGTCGCAATTGCAGTGAGTGGCGCTCGGCTAGTCATACAGTCACAGTCAGTCCATCCAGCTTTCCCCGCTCACTGGCCACCGTATTCATGCCTGTACACAGCACTGCAACTTGCAAGTGAGCAGGAACTGTGTGCATAGGCAGCAGGGGGTGGCGCTTGTCAGTTTCTGCTGCCAACTGGGCTCGAGACTCGGGAAAAAATCATGTGGGCAGCCAGGGCAAGGTAGGCATCGCTTATACCAGGCAGTGAATTTAGCCTCCTGCCTGCCTGCCTGTGCTCACAGCCCTGAACGAAGGGGATAGAGAGATGACGAGTGAGCAGAGGTAGGCAAAAAGCTCCGCCCGTTCCCCTCTCTTGTGCTGTACACAAAAGCAGCCAGACAAGATATGTATTGAAGTGACAGGCGAGGAGGGGGGGGGGCTAATGAAACAGCCCTGTAGGAGAGATATCCCTGCTCTGTATATGCTATAGCTCCACCCCCTGTGTGTTGGGGGCTTGAGGCTGACTGTACACGTGCTGCTGCTGGTTTTTCTACAGGGGGCTTCATGCTGCAACAACTCTGCAACAACTCTGCAACAGAGACAGCATGTTTAGTCACACCACCCGCGATGGGCTGGCTGTACAGGGCTGTGCTTTGTTAAGTACTGTATTGTGTGTATATATAGCTACTGTGGAAAGGAGGAGGGGGGAGGATTTGGCTGCCTTTTGTGCTTCTATGATTTTGTTTCCTGCTCCTTGGGGGGGTTTGGGGTTGTTAGATGGCTAAGCAAAAAGTTTGCATTCAGTTTTACCACTCTGCTACTGAGAAGGTGTGTGTGTGTGTGTGTGTGTACAGTGAGTGCATATGTGTACAGTGTGTGTACAGTGAGTGTGTGTGCGCAGTGAGTGTGTGTAGTGTGTTTGTACGGTGAGTGTGTGTACAGTGAATCAGTGTGTATGTGCACAGTGTGTGTACAGTGAGTGTGTGTTTTAAAGTTGCTCTGTGGTTGTATTCAATGCTTTTTTAATGGGGGGGGGGGGGGGGGTGGGGGGGTCTGTGGTTAAAGAAATACTTAGGCAAAAATTAAAAATGATTTTAACTTACCTGGGGTTTCTTCCAGCCCCCTGTACTCGTCTTGTGCGCACGATGTCCTCCTGGTCCCCTCTGGCCAGCTGCGGCAAACACCGCAAAACTGGCTGGTCACCAACAGTCGGTGTCTACTGCGCATGTGTGGCCCAGATCCACACGCACCCTGATTACGCTCCCGGGAGACACTGTTGTAGTCAAGTTGGATCAGCAGGGCTGTCAGGCAACTGGTATTTTTTAAAAGGAAACAAATATGGCAGCCTTCATATACCTTTCACCTCAGCTGTCCTTTAAGTATTCCTTTAAAATGTTCTTGAAGGGAAAAAAGTGCCCCTGGGGGGTACTATCTCAGGAGGAGGAAGCTACCAGGTTAGCAGCTCCCATTGTGCTTTCCTGTTTGCATGGTATTTAATTATGCATATGTTTTGCTTCTGTTTGATTGCTGAATGTGTATTTGAGCTGTATAAGTGGTGCACATGAGGTGATAAGTCATTCAAATGCAGCCCATGTGGTGAGCGCTGGCTTTATTCTTTGCAGGCTTTAAAGGGAAGGTTCAGGGAGGGCTGTAAAAAAATAAAAATCAATATCCACTTATCTGGCGGACGTCCGATGAGTACAGCCCGGCGGACGTCCGATGACGTCAGCGCGCCCGCGTGGGACGCAGAAGTGCCAGGCCTTGGAGCGCAGAAGAGCCCGACCTGGCAGCCGGCCTGGCCAGGTCGGGTCGGCCACCGGAGACCACCGGGAGCCTGCGGAGCGGCGGCAAAGGCACCTCCTGCCTGCCACGGGCTGGAGGAAGCCCCAGGTAAGTGGATATTGATTTTTATTTTTTTACAGCCCTCCCTGAACCTTCCCTTTAAGTATTGATAGCAAAGTTCTTATGGAGTCACTTTAGATATGATCAGATTTATAATATCCAGGAATGTATCAGTTTTATCATTTAACATCATAAAGAATATGTGAATTATATAAGTTTGATCACCAAATTTAAATTATTTTTACCAAACTCTAATATCGGTGTCAGACATATCAGTATTAATGAATTATAGCGTAGGAGTTTAGCACAATACATTTTAGTAGAAATGTCTTATCAGAAGTAGAAATGTGGCTTCTGTATTGCCAGAGACTACAGATGATTGATTGGATGCTCTACAGATGATTGATTAGATGCACATTTAATTGCAGTTGTCAGTTTTGATTGGCCCGGTTCCAAACTGCATGCAATTTGCATTACATTTGCCTCCAAGTCAGAAAAATTAGTCTTCCATTGATCATCTCTATCTGAGATTACAGAACTACACTTTAAGTTGATGGAATGAAATTGGGTTGGAAAATGGATTGGGATTTAAAGTGTTAGTATAAGTATACTTAAAGAGAAAACGTCATAACAGATAGTAAATTACCAGAAATGTCCCACCCTCTATCCCAGCCCGCCATAGAGCTCCCGCCCACTGTATCAGCTACTTCCACTTGTGCTTAATTGCCATGTGCACAAAAACCTGCAGCACACCCGCTGGGCACCCCTCTCTTCCATTGCGGTGAGTGGGTGGTGGCTTGTGCTCTGCTTGGCATGGACTCATCATAAACACGTCTTATGTCTTTAAATTGTTCTAAATGTTGTGCAACCCCCAACCTCCCAGTTATGTTTAGCCTAGACTATGATGTAATGCATACCCAGAGCACTTTGGGAGATCATGTGATGGATCTGCTCAATTCACACACACACAAAAATCCACAGTGGTTCATCTTGCCATTAATAGAGATGCTGGCATCTATGATAGATTTAAGAATGTAAATCAGGGTGAGGTAAGATTTTTAATTGGGCACACATTGACTAAATAATGTGTGAAATTATATTGTAAAATATATATGTAGTTAAAGTACCCCTTTGAGTGTTCTTCATATTATTATTATTACACATTTAAATACAGCTAACATTGTCTGAAGCATTTTACAAGGTCATTTTACCACCTATCATCCAGAGGTACTCACAGTCCAATAACTATGTTACGCTCCCACAGATAATGTATCTGGTGACCACTTTTAGCAGCATGTACAAAAGTCTGAACACAAATATGAAGTGAAATTGTGCTTTTAACCTATTTTGGTTCCTGGACGTAGAAACTACGTCCAGGAACCATGCGAGCTACCGCGTGCTCCCGCGGCCGATCGCACGCGTGCACGCGCACTCCCGGCCATGGATTCGGTAGCCACGGAATCAATGTATCGGGCTATGGTGCCCGATCACTGATTCCTCTCCCCCGCTGAAAAAGTGACAGCTTCTCTCGGAAGCTGTGCTTTTTCTGGCCGTTGCTTCCCCCCTGCGTCACTCTAAGCATGTGTTACGCTTAGAGTGACGTCATGTAAACAAACTCATGGCCGCCATCTTGTGGCCAAAAAGTAAAACTACGACTAAAAGTAAAAAAAAATTAAAAACAACACACAATTACATTATAAAACTATAGTTTACATCCCACCCTCCCAAAAATACCCAAATAAGATGTTTAATATTAAAAAAAAAACATTACAATAAAAAAAAACATGTAAATATTTACCTAAGGGTCTAAACTTTTTAAATATCAATGTAAAGATGAAATATTTCTATATTTTTTTTATTTTAAACTTGTAAATAGTGATAGATGCAAAACGGAAAAAATGCACCTTTATTTCCAAATAAAATATTGTCGCCATACATTGTGATAGGGACATAATTTTAACGGTGTAATAACCGGGACATATGGGCAAATACAATACATGAGTTTTAATTATGGAGGCATGTATTATTTTAAAACTATAATGGCTGAAAACTGAGAAATAATGATTTTTTCTGTTTTTTTCTTATGCTTCCTGTTAAAATGCATTTACAGTAAAGTGGCTCTTAGCACCAAAGAAAGCCTAATTGGTGGCGGAAAAAACAAGATATAGATCAGTTCATTGTGATAAGTAGTGATAAAGTTATAGGCTAATGAATGGGAGGTGAACATTTCTCAAGTGAAAACGACGGAACGCGAATGGGTTAATGAAACATGTTATATACATATGAGTGAAAACAAACAGTTTTCTCTCCCACAAACACACAGGAAATAGTCCACAGACTAGCTAACTATATACAAAATATACAATGTCACAATATTCATATAATCGCAGTACAGAATCAGGTAACAGCAGCAAGGTCAGGAAGCAAGCCAAAGTCATACACAAACAGATCAGGATAGGCAAGTACAGAGGAGAGAACAAGGAAGTGAACCAGCAACAGAACCCAAGCTAACTGAAGTTCTGGCAAAGTTGCAAGGGGTGTGGCAGTCTTAAATAGGAAGTCCAGGTGATTTACTGCAAGGAAATACCTCTTGATTAGAGACAAATATCCAAACTGAGATACTCCATCTTGTGTTGAAACTACAGATATATAATAAAGATAGCAGAGCCACCTGCTGGTGACTTGTGATAACATCAGCAGCATCAGCAGGCGAAGCAGGGTGCAACAGTGTCCATAACAAAACTACCATAGTCAAGGTTAATTTTAGCAGAGAAGCAATTAACTTATGAAGAAGCAAAAGAGAACCCTCTGGGAGTCGGATCTGATGTATTGCCCCAATATTTTAGCATTAAGAGAAATTGTGTGTATATATTCACAATGTTGGGTTGCTGATCTGACAGGCAACCACTATTAGTGCTTTAGGGGTAAAATCTTTTCACTGTACTCTAAGGGCTCATTTCCATTAGTGCAGGAGCCATCGTCAGCGCGGCTCTGCATTGCACGTGACTTGCGATCCCATTCATTATATTAAATGGGATTGCAGGTGAAATTGCCCCCAACATGCAGGCAACCATGCGCTGCGATTCAGGTGTGAAGTGCAGCACATGTATGGAAACATCAGACAGTGCAGTCTGTGTACCCTTTGATGTCCCTGCGATTGTGTTTCTATAAACACGGCTGAAAGCATGCATATGGAAACAAGCCCTTACCGTTTGCAGTCAAGGTGGATGGTCACTCTTAAAATCACTCACAGCCTTTGTCTCTGGAAACAGTAATGACAGGTCCCAGCTGAGATTACAGGTTTATGAACTATACTGGGTATAGGTGAATTAATACAGGTAACAAGACCAAATATTATCATATGTGCTAAGATAAGGACAAAGAGGATAACTTACCTCCTAGCCAAAAAGTAAAGGTCAGGGTCAATGAGAATTAAAAATGTAATATTATTATTTTTATTATTATCATTATTTAGTATTTATTTAGCACCTACATATTCTGCAACACTTTACAGAATATATAGTCTTGTCATTAACTGTCCCTCAGAGGAGTTTACAATCGAATCCCTACTGTAGTCATATGTCCATATAATCTAGGGCCAATTTAGAGTGAATGCCAATTTACTTATCTGTATGTTTTTGGGATGTGAGAAGAAACCTGAGCACCTGGGGGAAACCCATGCAGACATGGATAGAACATACAATCTCTGTGCAGATAGTGCTCAGGCTAGCATGTAAACCAGGAACCCAGCGCTGCAAGGCGAGAGTGCTAACCACTTCACCACCATGCTGCCCTTCCTGATGAGTTACGCCAGAATACACTGACTTCATCAGGTAAAAAGTATGAAACTAATGCTGCTGATGATCAGAAGTGATTGGCTGACTTAGATATTGCCATTTTTCTGTGCTCCCTGCACTGCTTTGCTACTGCTTCCTCTGAAGCTGTACTGAGAGTGTGAGCAACATACATACTAAATAACCAGGCTAATTGAATTGAACAAAGAGAAAAAGTGACGTGCCTCTGATCGTGCATACCTTTTTAATGTTAAATTGTGCTTACATGAGGTCTGATGAAGGGGTAGTCCCCCATAATGCATAGTGATATCATCCCTTCTCTATGGTTGGCTGCTTGAGTGGCGTAAGCAGAGTCCCGAAGTATGCACAGGGGTTCAGAGCTTCTTAGGAGTTAAGCCACTGGCCACAGCTATCACTCTTTTAGCCTTTTAGGTAATCAGCCTTGGCTAAACATCACTGGTAGAGCAGGGCTATGTGTAATATTATTATTATTATTATTTAGTATTTATATAGCGCCGACATATTACGCAGCGCTGTACAGTGTATATATATATATATATATATATCTTGTCACTAACTGTCCCTCAAATGAGCTCACAATCTAATCCCTACCATTGCAATATGTCTATATTATGTAGTGTAAGTACTGTAGTCTAGGGCCAATTTTTTTTTTAGAGGTAGCCAATTAACTTATCTGTAAGTTTTTGGAATGTGGGAGGAAACCGGAGTGCCCGGAGGAAACCCACGCAGACACGGAGAGAACATACAAACTCTTTGCAGATAGTGCCCTGGCTGGGATTCGAACCAGGGACCCAGCGCTGCAAGGCGTGAGAGCTAACCACTACGCCACCGTGCTGCCCACGATGAGTAAATAATATACAGCAATATATAGATATAGGAAGTGTTTCTGGTGTGGAAACCATGGAAATGACCATAACATTGGGTATCCTGAATCTGTTTTATGATTCTATTATATATCACAACAGTGCCTCTTTAAGCTGTCCGACCATTTTGTTTTGAAAGTGCAATTTAGCAGTTTGTTAACAATAAAAAAGGTACTCACCATCCAAGGTTCTGCCCCTTTTTGCCTTTGTAGTATTCATGAATGCCAGTATGTGTTGAGATGCGTCTGATCATGCTTTTGAATGATACATTCATTGAAGTTCATCCAGCAGACAATATTTTGGGAATCCTTCTGTTGTGCTTGTATCCTTTCTGGCAATGAATGCTGCCAATATCTGTTTTTATCTGTGTAATTTGAATTATAGGGCAATGATCCAATCATATCATTCTGAACCAGAAGTGATATGTTCAGAATTCCAGGAAATGTTTCAATTCATGCAGATATGCATGAGTAATAATGTATAAACTGAAATGTGGAAAATAATAGTATGTAAACATTGTACACCAATATCATAGTGTATACAACCCCAGCCACTAGCAGACATATACTGTAATTATTATAAAAGATTTCAGTGTATAGCTTACAGCAAAGAACAAAAAAAAACTGAACCCTTAATAGCACAAAATTTGAACAATTCAAATCAGATACAGTGTTGATGAGATTTAACACTAAAGTGATTGTGGAGTTTGGAAAGTTAAAGTGTACCTGAACGATGAGTAAATATGCTAGGTGGCTATACCTGTGGCTTCTTCCATGTCCACATATGCTCCATGGTGCTGCAGCTTTACTGGTCTCCCCTCCTTCATGGTGTCCCTCCTCCCCTCGTTCAAAGCTCTGACTAAACCTAGTCAAAGCCAGGCTGCATGCTCTGGCAAAACCTCTTTCATCGCTCTCCCAAATGACTGTGAACAGCAGTCATGGTCAGGAGAATTCTGGGCATTTGTGATTCACAAACATTTGTAACCACACATGGAGACAGGGATCTATTTTCAGTTCAGGTTTGAAGCTATGAACATGCCTATGCAACAGCTGAAAGAAGCAGTGACTGACAGAGACATCTGACATACAGAAGTACATATGGTCACAAAGAGTCAGAGTTGACTGAACAAATGAGGAAAATGAAGGTCTACTGTGGTAGTGCTTTGCCGATCACTACTAAAGTGCCACAAGTGAGCTCCAGGCCTTAAGGTGGCTATAGACCTGACGATTATGGGCAGATTCAACAATTAATCTGATTAGAGATGAATTTGTATCTTGGTTGAAGCTGCCCATAAATCTGAGCCTGACCCATCTGCACCGCAGCTGCCCCCCAATGTATAAATCTGCCCCCCTCCCCCCCCCACCTGTCCATTTATACATAATCTGTCCGGTAGCAGCCTCCGTGCAGTGACAGTCCATCTTGCCAGGCAGCTGCATAGCCGCATACAGACACGTCAGATTGTATGCACCGCTAGAGTGTAGGTGGAACCCAGCAAGATGGACGGTCACCGCGTGAAGGCTGACACCGGACAGGTAATGTATAAATCCACACAACAGGCTCATTTATACATTTCGACGGCATCGGCGAGGGTCTTGTCATTTTGTCGCTCAAATCAGCTGACATACCACCGCACACACAACCAACCATTCTTCGGCTCGACATCTTGCAGCATGCGCGATCGACAATTCGACCAATTTTTGTCCCGAAATTGGTTGCTTTGTCAGTCGGGCATGCTCTCGGGGGCACCGATTTTCATCCAATTCAATTATAATAATCAAATTGGATGGTCGATTGGCTTCCAAACAATTTAATTTATAATCCATAACAACAGGCATATAACAAGTGCCATACCTAAAACAGCAATGAAACACACAAGAGGAAGAAGCAATTCAACAGAGCGTAAAACACTGAAATCAGCAGTACACCAAAATGAAAATTACTGCTGGTCATGCAACATCAGGTATCATGCACAAAAAAAGACCCTGTTTGTCACCGAATCATAAAGTAATCATAAGCAGATTAGCAGGTGTACTCTCCTGAAATAAACAATGTCTTCCTCATCCTAAAGTCATTAATCAGCACAAATGGTGCTGCCTAGAGGTCAGTGAAGAGGAAGGACTATTGTGTTTCTTTCTGATCACAGTTGTCTGCTAATGGGGATACAATAATACATCACCAAATAGTCTCTAAACCTCAGTCATGATATAGAATAGCAACATTTTTTTTTCAAATAATAATTCAGATTACATATTTATAACTGCATTTTCTAACCATGCAAACATAAAATATTTTGGTGCAGGATTTTATCATTTTTGAGCAGGAAGGAGTGGCAACTGGCAAGGTGGCTTTTTAGGAATGGGGAGGGTCAAGGGATGAATCTGTGTGTGTCATTAGCACTGCATTTCACAGCAGTGCTAGCAGACAGTAAGATGGGAAACATTTCTGTGCAACTGAGTTTTCTGTTGCAGACAAAGGTGAGTGTGGAGAGCCCCTAGAAATGCTGGGGCTCGGGTGCAATTGCCCCTTTTTTCCCTTCCAAATATTGGACCTGTCTAAAGAGGATATACATATTAACTACTTAATGTCCACCTCACACCAATGGGAGTGAGCGGAGCGGCAGCCCAGGATCGCCTAACGCTGATTGGCGTGCAGTCCTGGGGGCGTGTTTTGCTGGTGATCGCGCTCCGTCATCAGTCTCCCAGCGGCGATCTCCACTAAGAGACTGTTAGACGGGCAAACTGCAGTCTATTTACTGTGTAAGGTGCTGCGATCCACTGCAGCACTATACTGAGAGTGTCAGGAGTGATCTGCTGTCATAGGTTGATGCCTATGACAGCCGTTCGCTATGATTGGCAGGTGGGGGAGTGAGGGAGGGACGGGTAGAAGAAATAAAAAAAAGCAATATTTATTTTTAAAAAAATTTAATATTTGTATAAAAACAAACAAACATGCCGGCAGGGATAAGAGCCCACCAACAGTGATCTCTGTTTGTGGGCAGAAAAGGGGGGGGGGGTCACTTGTGTGCTGAGTTGTAAGGCCCTGCAGGAGGGCTTAAAGGGAACCTAAACTGAGAAGTATATGGATTTTTCCTTTTAAAATAATACCAGTTGCCTGACTGTCCTTCTGATCTTGTGTCTCTAATGCTTCCAGCCACAGCCCCTGAACAAGCATGCATATCAGGTGCTCTGACTGAAGTCAGACTGGATTAGCTGCATGCTTGTTTCAGGTTTGTGATCTCCTTACTACTGCAGCCAAAGAGATCAGCAGGACTGCCAGACAACTGGTATTGTTTAAAAGGAAACATCCATATTCCTCTCAGTTTAGGTACCCTTTAAAGCTGCAGTGGCCTAATTTGTGAAAAATAGCCTGGTCACTAGGAGGGTGTAACCCTACGGTCCTCAAGTGGTTAAAGGACCACTATCGTGAAAAAATGTAAAGTTTAAAATTAATACATGAGTATATAATATGTATAAGATGTACTTTTGTACCATAGTAGCCAGAGACAGATTATCCACAAGGCAATCCTAGGCAGTTGCCTAGGGCTTGGAGAGAGTTGAGGGGCCCGGTGGATGCTAGCCCCTACCAAATCTTACTAAAAAAGCCAGGTGATCATCAGAAATAGTCAGAGCTATCAGATTTTCACTACATTCTGTAAGTGAACAGAGGAAAAAAGTAGTTGAGTGCATTTTACTCTGGGACAAATGTACATCTTATACTTACAGGTATGCATATACTGTACATGTATTAAAGAAACCGATTTGGTTAGAAATAGACTTCAAAGCAGGGCAAAGAGCAAATACTTAGCACTTTAATGTATGACCTGAATTACCACTAACAGCTATGTATAAACTGCTGTAGACAAAACAGTAAGTCGTTTGTTTTGGTAGTAATAGGCCATTGCATCTTACACAGTACATTTATTTATATCCTTTACATCTGCTCAATTTTAAAATAAAATAAAATGTACAGTATAAAAAAAGTATTCTTTTTAGTTGTTTTGACTTACACAACACATTTTAGTTATTAATGTATTTACTTATCTGTGTTTGAGATATTGCATGTCACAGTTTGGTGGTGAGCGTGCTAAACAATTCCATTATCTACAGTATTACTTTCAATCTCTGACTACCTTCTTACTTTCATGAATACCATAATAATGATAAAAGAAACCTATTTTCTATAAAAGTCCTACTTGTAATTTAAAAAGTCTAAGAACTCTTCAGTTTTGTAGGATTTTCTTCTCTTAGGTCAGCTGTGATCCTCTCCAACCTCTTGATGTAGAATCTAGAGGTTTGTGATGTGTAATACTCTTTGAAGTGCACAGCAGCACCATGATTATATTTCATTTAATCAGATATGTGTTCATTATCGCTGGAGTCATGAAATTTGTCCGTTCATAAATTCATACCAGAACACTATATGGTATTTTTATATGTATAAATCATTTATTTTTAATGTTATAACCAGTTACTCCAAACAACAGACATTTTTTTTAATAGTGTATTGAAAAAAAATGAGTTTAATTATTTTTATTTTGTTATAACACAAATACGTGTAATTTTGTATTTAAGAATATGCAGAGACATAAACCATAGCTATAAGCCCATAGCTATACTCTTATTTCAATGCAAAACTAGAGGGCTGTGTTCTGATTTAACATTTCTAGTGCAATACTTTTGGCTCAACCATTTGGATAAAAATTAGTGCAATAACAAAATATTGCTCATTGGGGGGAAAGAGGTGCCCTAATTTGATAAAAGCTTCTAAAACAGTTTAAAAATGAAATAGATAGCGTGGTGTCTTACCTCAATGACAAAATCTTTGTAACTTACAAAAGATGTTTACTTAGCACAGGCAACGCGTTTCGTGGATCTAAGCCCGCTTCCTCAGGCCAATAACAGTGCCAAATTATAAAAATCAATATAGGGAGCCTCATTTTTAAAATATTGCTAAGACATTGTTTTTTTCTTTTTTTTGTTTGCTTGTTTTCTTGTTTGCTTCATAGACATAATGTTCAAAGCTGTGCCTTGAACCGCTCTTTATACCTAACACTAACCTTAACCACTTGATTATGTGTAACAATAAGCTTTAAAGTGTACTAGAGACAAAGCAACCTGTTATAATTAATACTATATACAAGTAGGGACATGAGAATGAGACACTTTCCCTACTGTCTGTTTCATTCTGATCTGCCCTTTGAGCTTGTAATCCCCCCTGTAAAAAGCACCGACTGAGCTCTCAGTCGGCTGCTTTATCAGGAAGCTCTATAGCAGTGAGAGCAGTCTGCTCAAGCCCACCCCCCTCTCTGCCTGTGTTCTCCCTATCTGTGCACAAACCGGCATCACAGAGAGCAGTGCCTGTGATGGGAGAAACAGTTTTGGAAACATAGGTTTATTTATCTATGCAGCTAATTAGTGTCCCAGCAGAAGTGGCCTTAGAGTACGCAGGGCCTGGGGCGAGTGTCATATCCCGGGCCTAGAGACACAGATATGCTGTGGATACACACATACATGCTGTATTTGCATGCGCGCGTGCACACACACACACAGATATGCCGTGGAAACACACACACACACTCTGTATAGGTTAGATAGGTAGGTGCCCGCTGTATAGGTTAGATAGGTAGGTGCCCGCAATATAGGTTAGATAGGTAGGTGCCCCCAGTATAGGTTAGATAGGTAGGTAGTTGCCCCAGTATAGTATAGGTTAGGTAGGTAGGTGTCTCCAGTGTTGGTTAGTCAGGTAGGTGCCTGCAAAATAGGTTAGACAGGTAGGTGTCTCCAGTATAGGTTAGATAGGTAGGTGCCTCCAGTGTAGGTTAAATAAGATAGGTAGTTTCCCTGCAGTGGCAGGGGGAGTGGGAATAGTAGTTATAACTCACCTTCCTTCTGCCGATCCTCCGCAGCCTCCATCTCCTTCCTGTCCCGGCATCCGTCGCATTGGTAACAGCACCTCCTGTGATGACATGCGGTCACATCATCACGGGGGCACTGTTACCAATGCGACAGATGCCAGGGGAGTAAGGCAATAGAGGCTGTGGGGGATCGGCTGAAGGAAGATGAGTTGTAACTACTATGCACACTCTCCCGCCGCAGTGGGTGTGGGGCCTTCTTCCAGCATGGGGCCTGAGGTGATTGCCCCACTCCCCCCCCCCCCCCTTTTCAAAGGCCATCTCTGGTCCCAGCTTGAGATTCAAAAAAAGTAAAGCGGGCACACCACCTGTTCTGGGTGCTTGACGTAGTGACCAGGAGGCAACGTCATCTTAGAAACATAGCATAGCAAAGTACATCAGCACACCAGTCTCCATTCAAAATGCAACGTACATTTTATTGTGCACTAATCCACATGGTAAAAACTGACAATTGTTTCGAGGGCCATGCAGGGTTCCCCTTTCTCAAGGTAATGTGGTATAATGGAAATATACAAACACTAGCAGTATATATAGCCAACAAGTAACACCCAGGTGCCGCCCATATGCCATAGTCCGTGACATCACAATTGATAGACACCTCCCTGAATTGCATGTAAACAAAGCCCTCAGTATGCCAATTTCAGACAATCAAATACATAAGCAATGTACATAACATTATAATATCTTGTTTCCACTCTGTACCTTTAGATTCTATGTGGATGATTCCCCTTATCTGGCTTGGGTGCAGAGTGGCGGCTCCTGCATGCCTCCTAATGTCTGATACCGCCTGTAATCAGAAATCCGTTGTGTGGTGACTGACAGTCACCTTAGCCGGTGGGGAACACACTGTTCCTGTTTCCTGCCTCCCGAGTATGACGCTGCATTGCTGAATGGTCGGGGGCATGGCTCCGCCGCTGTGTATGAGGCGTAACATTGCTGAATGGCCGGGGGCATGGCTATGCTGCTGTACGCGTCTTTTGGTAGGCTCCTGGCTCATAACCTGCCCACACTACATCATTAGTAATGTCAGCAGCAGGCACCAATCGAATCACGGCTTCGCCTAGCAACAGACACTTGCCATGGTGATGCTATGCACTTCATGCAACGTTATGATGGCTCCCTAAACCATTAAAGCCACATCATTTAGCTAAATGGTTTAAACGGCCATGCACTCATATTTGAATCTGTCGCACCAGCCATTTACACACACTGGTGCGACCTAACAATCCAAACCTGAGGCATGTTTCAAGTTTCCTATTTTCCAATCAAAATGGTTACTGGCATGCCATTCACCTTTCTTTAATAAAACAAGTTAGAGGATTATTTTGATTAAGTCCCTTTGGATATAGGGTGTTCATGGTAAATATCCAGAACGTCTCCCTCTGTGATAGTTTTTTGTCCCAATCACCACCCCGAGAGGGCTTTTCCACTTGTTCAATGATAACAGCTCACAGTTAGTGGGCACTGTGACCATTCTCCAAGAAATGTATCGCCACTGGTTTTGTATAATCCAGTTCTTTCCCTATCTCTTTTGCTTTGCAGGCTGTTTTAATATCACATCGGTGTTGCTGAAATCTTTTTTTGAAGGGTGATGTTGTTTTTCCCACACAAGCTAAACCACAAGGGCATTTCAGCATGTATATTACATGATCAGTATTACAGTTGTAGTATCCCCTGATTGTATAGTCTTTGCCACTATTTGGATGTTTCACATGTGTCCCCACCATCAGGTGGTCACACACATTGCAATTATAGCACCTGTAGCACCTGTAGCACCCTGTTCTGGTGAAAAAATGGAAACTCTCATTTATATTTAGATTGGGGGTCAGCTTGTACCAGCAAACTGCGTAAATCAGAGTTGGACCTATACGCAAACATGGGGCATTCCTTCACCGTATAGGTGGCATTTTCTCACCGAGCCCGAGTTGCTATTAAATGTTTGCACAAATGGAATGCCCTTACTTCCCTTTTTGGGGTTTCCATTGGAGAAGATTTCTTTCGCTTTCATTTGTGCAGTTACAAGGACCTCTCTAGGGTATCCTCTTTCGAGGAAACGTTCCTCCATTTCCCTCATATGTGTGTTGCACAGGTCACTATCCTCACATATTCGGAGTACCCTCAAGAATTGTGAGATAGGTAGGCCTTCTTTAACCTTCTTGGCGGTAATGATGAGCTCAACTCGTCAATTACGCCGGAGGGCGCCGCTCAGGCCCCGCTGGGCCGATTTTGAGAATTTTTTTTAAAACACGCAGCAAGCACTTTGCTTGCTGCGTGTTTACACCAATCACTGCCACTCGCCACCGATGTGCCGATGCCCGGCGCGTTATAGGGCCCCCCCGAGACCCCGTGCGCAGCCTGGCCAATCAGTGCCAGGCAGCACTGAGGCGAGGATTGGGACTCCCGATGATGTCACGACGTCGATGACGTCATCACGATCGTTGCCTTGGCGATGGGGGAAGCCCTAAAGGAAATCCCATTCAGAACGGGATTTCCGGATGGGCTTGATCGCCGGCGGCGATCGGAAGGGTGGGAGGGACGCCGCAGGGAGGGGGGAATCATGTAGCTAGCGCTAGGCTAGCTACATGATGTAAAAAAAACAAAACACAAAAAATACTGCGCAGCAGCCACCCTGGTGCATTTAATAGAATGCCAGGGTGGTTAAGATGTGTGGGGTGTGCACTACTAAAGTGCAGCAGTGTGTTCCTGTCAGACGGCTTGCGATATAGAGAATTTGTCAACTTGTCACCCCTCCTTATTATCACTACATCCAAAAATGGTATTTGTATGATGGAATGTTCCAAGTTAAAGACAATGCCCTTGAAGGGACTCCGAGCAGTGCAGAAACTATGGAAAGATGCATTTCATTTTAAAGCTCTCTTTCTCCTCTTTCCAATGATATATAAACCGCCACCCTACGCCTTTTAGTTTTAGCTATTTTCGCGATTGAAATTGCGATTTCAATCGCGAAAACAGAGAAAACTAAAAGGCGTAGGGCGACGATTTAGGGGTCGTCAGAAAGAGAAGAAAGAGAGCTTTAAAATGATATCCATCTTTCCATAGTTACATTGTATTACACAAGGCGACTTTTTCCTAAAGTCAGCAGCTCCATTTTGCTGAATGGAGCTGCTGGCTTTGAGAAAAAGTCGCCCTGTATAATACAATGTAACTATGGATTTTAAAGCTCTCTTTCTCCTCTTTCTGACGACACCTAAATCGTCGCCCTACGCCTTTTAGTTTTCTCTATTTTTATTTTTGCGATCGAAATCGCAGCCACGGCAATTTAAATCGCGAAAAATAGTGAAAACTAAAAGGCATAGGGTGGCGGTTTATATATCATTGGAAAGAGGAGAAAGAGAGCTTTAAAATGATATGCATCTTTCCATAGTTTTTGCACTGCTCGGAGTCCCTTTAAATATACTGTTTAAGAAGACTACAAAGACATTAAGTTCTTCTTCAGACCCAGACCATAGCATGAATATGTCGTCTATAAATCTTGACCACCAAAGTACATGTTTCTGATATGCAACCGATGTATACACATATTTCTCCTCTATGAGGCCCGATTAGTGCACAATAAAATGTGCATTGTATTTTGAATGGAGACTGGTGTGCTGATGTACCTTGCTATGCTATGGTCCCAGCTTGAGTTATTCACTTATCTCTCCTGATCTGAGCCAGGAATATATAGGGACAATGCTCTTTAATGATGATGACTTGTCTTTGGTTTTACAGGAATAAGTAATTGTGCCTTTGTGTATATGTCTGCAGGTTTTTTTCCTAACATATATATGTCCCTGCATACATTATTTGCTGGAGAACTTTACACGCAGTGATACTGACCCAGAAGCAGACAGTGGCCATCTTGGATTTTAGACAGGATAAAAATGAAAAATTAAGAATGAAATGAGCAGCACAGGAGAGCAACAGAAATTACAGGAATAGCCTGTATTTGGCATACACTTTCGGGGGGTATGTTTATTTTAAAGGTACCTGTTCATTTCAGGTTTCCTTTAAACTTGACCTAAGTGCGTATGGCAAAATATGTTTCGAATGCCCATAGACCTATAAGCATCTGGCAAAAAAAAAATGTTTTTTACAAATATGCTCTCGTCTGTGAAAATCTGACATTTTTTCTGGAAAAGTATGGTGAAAAAAAATGTCCATATTCTCTATTTAATAGTCAGTTAACACATGGCTCACATACTGTGAATGTACTTTTGCGAGTTAGGCAAAAATATATTAGAGGGTTACTGTGAATGTAATTTTACATAACTAGTGAAAATCATGTGAACTCAAAATTACCTACAAAATCGTAATTACAATCAGAATTGTAATGGCAAAGATTATACATAAATTCATGAAAGCAAAATTACCCATCACAATCAACACTTCTGCTAACTAATTGGGGTTGTAAAACTCTGTGTCATTGAGGAAAACACATCCACGTGCAGGGAACAGATAGACAATTCAGCAGTTTAACATTTGTCTGTACAGGAGTTTAATAACATTAACAAACTGCCATAATGTACCCGAAACAACAGTTTAAAGAGAACCTGAACTGAAAATAAAAAGTCAAAATAACCATACTTACCTCCTGCGTAGTCTACTCCTCAATCTCTTTCTCCTCTCCTGCGTCCCATTTGTCCACTGTGATCACTGGAATTCTCTATCCTCCATTTTAAAAATGGCCTGAACTACCTGATGGTCAGCACACTGTTAAACTGTAATATCCCCCACTTGAGCCATAGGGAAACATGGACATTACCTTGCACATTCAGTTCTAACTGACAGCTGCTGATATATAACTGACAGCAACTGGTATATTTCAGTTCTGACAAAATATTGACAGAACTGGAAGAGATCACTGTAAGAAGAAAAGGGTGAGCTTCTGAGAGGAACTGATGGCGAGGTTAGTATGTAATATTCATTTGCACCTATGTCATGTGTTTATTTTAAATAATTTTACTCGCTACAGGTTCCCTTTAAGACAGGTTTTAGCATTTAAAACCAGAATAAGACCTAGGAGTAGAACTATAGATATAATTTCTCATCAGTGTGTTTTCACTTCAGGCTTGCTTTAACTATCAATAACAATGACTAATACTTTCACACCAACCTACCTCATTTTTTAGACCAACATTTTTGGCATCAAAAGTAAACATACTTCCAAGGCCATACTGGGAGTCTAAAACATACAACATTTTATTAAACATGAGCAAGGTAAGTGTCCTTTCCTATTGATTCTTTCATTACCTTGCCATTTACATTGGAGGTTGCCACATGGTGCTTTCCAGTTTGTGACATAAGGGGGAGGGGGGGTGGGGGGGTCGTACTAACACACTACCCTACTTTAGAGTAGAGGCAGAAGGCTTTTAAACTGGTGCATTTAGGCCTCAGAGTTCATGCTGAAGAGTTTTAGAAAGATCTTCCTAAATAGTACTTATGCCTTGTGGGCAGAAGCAGGGCCGGTTTAAGCAACAATGGGGCCCCAGGGCAAAATAAACATGCCCCCCCCCCCCCCCAACAGATACCCCGGAGCAAAAATTGGCATTAAGGGACCTTTTTTGCAGCTGGTATAGTCAGGGTTTGAAGCCCCAATCGGTCGGAGCTCCACATTCTGGCTACCCCAGCCTGCATGGGGGACAAGGGGTTAAAAAGTTTCAGGAGGGGGGACCCCACAATTTTTTAAAAAAAAATTCCCACACTCTAAACATAAAAAAAAAAATTGGGAAAATAGGAAAAAAATGCCAGGGATCTTCATACAGTCGTATTGCGGCTGCGTATGGACCCCCTGGAAACCCTGTCAGGAAATGTATTGCTCTTTCTTTTGATACATGTAAAATTACACTACCGTTAGGTGCTAAAAGTGACATTTACCGCATTTAAAAGTATACTTTTTTCCTTCGAAACTTTAAAATCGATTTTCTCAAAAACTGTAAGGTCTTTTTGAAAAATTGTTTTTTCCTCTTATTCCCAATGATCTCCTTAACATATCCTGCAAATTTAGGGTTTCTAGAATTTAAGGTGGATTTGCTATTAACCATTAAATTCGTCCTTTCCTTTGAAACCTTAAAATCGATTTTCTCAGGAACTATAAGGTTGATTTGAAACATTTTTTTCCTCTTGTAGCCACTGAGGGCCCCTACAAGCTCTGGGGCCCTGGGGAAGCTGCCTCCTTTGCCTCTATGGTAGCGCCGGCCCTGGGCAGAAGGACCCTAAATTGCTGTTTTATAAAACGTATGCAAACCATAGACCACAGACAGGAGACTCTTGAATTGATGTACATAAAAAGAAAATTAGCAGATCTAGCAGCATGCTGCACTTGAATCAGTAACATCTTCAAGAGAGATGTTACATTTCTCAGAGATCCAAACCTGATTCATTTTACAGTCAGCTAGTCCACAATAGCTATGGAATTGTGCATATGTCTGTCAGGTACTCATAACCCACCTCCAACTATGCTATAGTCAGCTAAGATATTTTCAATAATGCAAGCAAGCAAATCTTGAACATGTTCTGAAAGCTCTGCCCTCTGGTCAATCTTGGACACACAGTAGTCCATAGGGTCTTGATATTAAAGGCTATATTTGACAGATGTCCAGATGAGATACTCATTAACCATAATGGAGAAATGCTGCCTTTGGATGAAACCATAGGCCTGCTTTATGTGCCCTTAAAAAATTAACAATGCTTCAGTTAGACATCCCCTGCTGATGGTTATACTGCTGTGGCGTCCTGTTTGTCTGGCACAGATTTCAGAGCTATAGGATTTTTTTCTTTGGTGATTCTTGTAAGGTCCAAGCATACCTAGGTGAGAAATAGGGAGAGACCGGAGCACAATGGTGCAATATCCTCAGTTATAGGGAGGATAAAATTATATAGATACAGTGCTGCCTATAACTATTCATACCCCTGGCAATTTTTGACTTAAAGTTACTTTTATTCAACCAGCAAGTCATTTTTTTTATGAGAAATGACATAGGTGTCTCCCAAAAGATAAGACAATGTACAAGAGGAATTATTGTGGAAAAAAACATTTCTCAGCGTGTATTTACATTTGAGCAAAAAGTGTCCAGTCCAAAATTATTCATACCCTTCTCAATAGTGAATAGAGAAGCCTTTTTTAGCTATAACAACAATCAAACGCTTCCTATAATTGCAGACCAGTTTTTTTCATGTCTCCACTGGTATTTTTGCCCATTCATCTTTAGCAATGAGCTCCAAATCTTTCAGTTCGGGGGGTCTTCTTGCCATCACTCTGATCTTTAGCTCCCTCCACAGTTTTCCAATTGGATTCAAGTCAGGACTCTGGCTGGGCCACTCCAAAACGTTAATGTTGTTGTCTGCTAACCGTTTCTTCACCGCTTTTGCTGTGTGTTTTGGGTCATAGTCAAGCTGAATTGTCCACTGGTGGCCAAGGCCAAGTTTCGCTGCAGACTACCTGATGTTGTCATTGAGAATCCTTATGTATTTGTAACGATTGGTGTCAGCACGCAGAGAGAATCTGATTATTGGTGATCTGCAGTATTACCAAGAATGCAGATATATACCTGATTATTGATGATCTGCAGAATCACCGATAATACAGATATATTGCTAACCTCTGGACACCTTTTGGTATGTGAGTGTTTGGTGCAACATTAGTACTTTGAGTAATGCACCTGCTGAGCAGGTGATAATAGACAGTAAAGAGACACTGCTCTGAGAGCACAGGAACCTTCCAGCAGCCTGAGACTCCTCAAGGGGTGGAATCAGGCTGCAGTTAGGGAAGGCGAGAGAGTGACACCTGAAGGTGGATGTCACTATCTGGTCTGGAGACTATCTCTTAATAGGAGAGATAGCTCTCAAGGTCGGGCTCGCCAGGTCGGCAACACACTGACAGATAAGTACAAAGACAGAAGGCTGATTCGGTATCCAAGGCAAAGCAGGGTCTGGCAACGGAATATCAGATATGCGAGGTACCGAATCAGAAGACAGAGGAGTAGTCAGAAAAGCAATAAGTCATAACAGATATCAAACAATGCCTAGTCTGGGTGCGAGGTCCGTGGTCTCAGCACCCTGGAACTAGTCTGAGAATAACACAGATGGTAATAAAGTTCCCTAGTCTGGGTACGAGGTCCGTGGTCTCAGCACCCTGGAACTAGTCTGAAGAATAACACAGATGGTAATACAGTTCCCTAATCTGGGTGTGAGATCCTTGGTCTCTACACCCTGGGACCAGTCTGGAGTATAACACAAATGATAGTACAGTTCCCTAAGCTGGGTGTGAGGTCCTTGGTCTCTACACCCTGGAACTAGTCTGAGCATAAACAGAATAACAGTTCAAGTAATCTGGCTAAGTGTGAATTCCCAGGTCACCTGGTTCAAACACACTGTAGGATCTGACTGAGGTCTGAGTGCTTCCACGTAGTGATCACAACAGCAGACAACTTGCAACTGGCCAGCAGAAACTATATATGGAGTAGTGCTCTCCAGCACCAAGCCTAATTGCTCAACCAATAGTATCCTGCTCAGGAGTCAGCTGATCGGCGTGGTCAGCTGACTCTCCCAGCCTAGTATAAGAATTCTACCTCTCAGTGCGCGTGCGTGTGCATTCCTAAGCCTGTGTGCACTAACAGACCCAGCCACACCAGACACACGCTGCCGCGTGCAAACCACCGTGCTGGACGCGGAACCAGCCGCCTGACTGTTGTTGCATGCGGCGGCTTTTCCGCGTTCCGCCCTGCCACTAGATACACGCTTCCGCGTGCAAACCGCTGCGCTGGACGCGGAATCAGCCGCCTCCTCAGTAGCACACGCGGCGGCTTTTCCGCGATCTCTCACAGTATTACTCTTTTTTCATGGTGCCGTTTACTGTGATTAGGTTCCCTGGTCAATTGGATGAAAAACACCCCCAAAGCATTTGGTTCCTACCACCATGTTTGACAGTGGGGATGGTGTTCTTTGGGTTGCAGACTTCTACAGCTATCAGAAGCAGCACTAATAGATGATCTCAATTGCAGTAGCTGAAATCAAAACAGAGCATAAAACAAACAAGATATGTTACAGAAACAGCAAACTGTATGAGACATAGCATAGTAATATTATCCAGTGGGTAAGTTTATCCAGGGATTTGTAAATGGAAGTCTATCATTATCCATACTTATTGGTTCATGTGTCTATAGTTAGGCACACCCAAACACAAACAGAGTATCAGAGTATTGTTCTGGGAATGACACATTTATTGTTATGTGGTCATTCAAGGCATTATGCTCAATTGAAGTTATGACTGTATATAGCACCACACAATAGGTATCAAAGTATATAACAATTTATTAGAATAAATGCATCAAACAACACTATACAGCATTAAAAACATCTAAAAACCAAAAAGGACACCTCATCTCATTGGTATAAATTCATAAACAATGCTCACCATGAAAGCTATAATAGCAATATTATAAATCTCCTGGGTAGCGCAGTAAGAGCCACCACAGGGATTTGAACCCGGGTTCAGAAAGCCAAAAGCTAAAGTGCATAAACGTGAATGTACATACATAAATAATCCAAGTGAAAAATGGATACCTGTGAAAAAAAGTGCAACAGTGCATGAATAAATAAAGATCAGCCCAAACCTATGGACGCTGAATAATCTGTGATAGATGCTGGGAATAGCCTAATGGGGAAGGTGACGGAAAAGGGCAAGAGGCTTACGTGACCCTGGTGAAGGATGCGACCACGGAGGTGTCCGGAATAGAGGAAGGCCCCCGGCAGACTTCTCCACCGGTATCGCGGCAGTCACGCCGCTTTATCAAGAGAGGGGGGATCCAGCGTATAAAAAGTGGGATCAGCGCATCACCAGGCCGCCCCTGAATGGCCTCAGCTCAGAGATGCGCTGAGCCCCCCCAGGAACTACGAACGCACCTTGAACCAAACAGAGGCTCTGCATATACACCAAAGAAACACTAACAAGTGGGAGCAGCTGACCAGAATTAAATCAAACACAGCAAAGAAATGAACAGCGCTACTTAAAAACAGATGAGTGCTTACCTGCAAAAAAGTGCACACCCCACTCATGGGATTCAAATACACAATGAGCACACACATGACCTGTCTACCACTTGGAGGATGTTAGTTTCACTAACAATTTGCAATTGTTAGGTACTTGTCCCTCCCACTGTCGTAGAAGTCTTTCCTCCATGGGATCCAGCGTATGTCAGCCGACACGCCGGCTAGATATAGTGTCACGGAAGAGGTCACGTGAGCGCCAGTCGCGCCTCACGTGATCCGCTTCCATCCAATGAAAGAAAAGGGAGAGCGAGGTGGAAGTATTCCACGCTGGAACGCATAATATGTAAGTATACGGTGGGCGGTGAGGGACAATAGGCAACGCTCGTTCCTGCTGACGATTAGCAGCTGGAACAGCGCACAACCATTGGTATAATTCAGGCATCCATAGGCTGAGGTCCCAAAATTGTTTAATAAACAATAACAATACAAGCCCATATACTTATCTCCATCAACAATACAATATATAAGCAAGTTTTACAAATATAGATAGAAGTCACCCGCAATATCACTACATTCTAGTTGGTTAAAGGCATAGTGCAAGCTATAGGTGTTTAGTCCTATTATCCAAAGGGCAAAGTCCACAAGGCAACAAGCGACCATAAGGATAGTCCCACATCATGAGTCCCAAACGCAAACCCAATGCGGCATGGGAAAAAAAGAAGAAAAAAAGAACCGTAAGAAAAAGCGATGGTCCATTCCAAAGTAGAAACAACGGCAGTCCATTTAAAGGGCAATTACACAAACGGCATAGGGTCCATCACAAGTCCATCCAGTCCATATAGGGAGGCAATACATAGACAGCATAAGGTCCATTAACGATCAATCCAATATGGCAAACAATGATATAGATAATAAGTATCTGTAATAGAAAAAATGGGTGTTAATCATATTTTATAGAAACCCTGTAAAGTCCATTTCCTCATTGAGGCCCTGGGGGGATTTAGATCCAAGATAATAGATCCACCTAGCCTCCCTCTGTAAGAGCTTGGAAACCAGGTCACCCCCTCTAATCGTAGATCTAATGTGTTCCAGACCTATCACCTGTAGGCCAGAATAAGAGCCAGAATGGTTATGTAAAAAGTGTGCAGCTACTGAGGTCAATGTTTTGCCATCATCTAGATCACGTTGTGCCAGTCTAATCTTGGATAAGTGTTGCTGTATCCGTACTTTTAAGGCAGTTTTAGTTTGCCCCACATAGATTTTCGGACACGAGCATCTCAATGCATAAATGACCCCTTTAGTTTTACAATTAATATACTGTCTCAAAACAATTTCTTTGGTATTGGATGAATCCATGATGTGATTACATCTACAAATCAAGGGACATATATTACAATTGCCACACGGATAGCTACCACGTAAACTGCCTGCTTGTGATCTTCCACCCACAGATCTGAGGTGGCTCGAACATAATCTGTCCTTCAATGTGGGACTTCTTTTCGCTGTAATGGAAGGGTGCGGTGAAATACAGCACGAAATATCAGGGTCAGATTGCAAAATAGGCCAGGCCCCTTGTAGAGCCTTGTATATCTCAGACCAATCATTATTATATGTAGAACTCAGTCTCACCAAATTAGTGGAAGGTGGAGGTCTGCTGTTGATCAGTTCAGTTCTAGTTCTATGTTGTGCCATATAGAACGCCTTCTTAACCACCTTTCTGGGATATCCACGGTCCAGGAATCTCTGTTGGAGTTCATTGGCCTGTCTAAGAAAGTCGGAATCATTAGAACACAATCTGCGTAACCTGAAAAATTGACTCACTGGTATATTGTTTTTCAAGGATTTATTATGAGAACTCTGATAATGTAACAAACTATTCACTGCCGTAGGCTTACGGTAGAGATCCGAGGATAAGGAGCCATCTTCCTGTACTTTGATGGTAATGTCCAGGAATTCAACTTGATGTTGTGACATCTGTGCAGTGAGAAAAATATTCATATCATTCTGGTTAGGGTGTGCAATAAATCTCTCACATAATTCTTTGGGGCCATTCCAGATAATAAGCAGGTCATCAATATACCTATGCCACCCCAATATGTATGGGTGGTATTGGAGGAACTGGTCTCCAAAGACAATTTATCTTTCCCAGAACCCCAAAAATAAGTTAGCTATGGCCGGTGCACACTTGGCACCCATGGCCACGCCACATACCTGCTTGTAAAATCTTCCATTAAAGATGAAATAATTATGGCCCAACACGAATTGTAAGAGCTGTAATAGAAAAGAATATAGGTCAGATTGTGATTGATCCTTCAACTCCAGAAAGTATCGGGTAGTGTGTAATGCCCACCGATGAGAGATATTAGTATACAAAGATTCGACGTCACATGTGACCAATATTGAACCAGGTGAAATCGGGATGTCTTCAATAATTCTCAGCAGATCTAGGCTGTCCCGTAGGTAGGAATCAAGAGCCGTGACATGATGTTGAAGAAAAAAGTCTAAAAAGGAACAAGCAAAAGAGGTGAGACTGTTAATACCGGCCACTATGGGTCTACCAGGTGGATTGGAAACTGTCTTATGCACCTTAGGGAGCATGTAAAAAGTGGGTACCACTGGTGTTTTGGGTAAAAGATACTCATACTCTCTAGGTGTAATGATCCCTCTGGATTTGGCATCACCAAGCAAAGTCTCTAATTGTACATGGTAATATTCCGTGGGGTCACCCGGTAAGACCACATAGTTTCTGGGGTTGTTAAGCTGTCGATATGCCTCCTGCAGGTACATGTCCCTCGGCCAGACCACAATGTTCCTGCCCTTGTCTGCTTCCTTAATAATCAAATCCATGTTATTTTTCAAACCTTCAATAGCTTTCCACTCACTAGCTGTCAGGTTATTAAACCGGTTCCTTTGAATGTTCATCTGGGCAACAGCCTTCAACATTACCTCAAAAAATATTTTGATAGGAGGATAGTTACTAAAGCTTGGCATAAATTTGGAAGGGTTCCTGAACAGTCTGGATCGTGCACTCACCACATCCCGGTTATCCTGATTTTCACTTAATAAGTCCATCAGATCGTTAAGGGCCTGTCTATCCATTTCGTTAAGACCCGATTCCATCGGTGTAGAGGAAGAAAAATGTTTCTTAAATGAGAGTTTCCTGCAAAATAAATAAATGTCTTTGACCAATTCAAATTTATCAAGCATTTTTGTAGGTGAAAATGAAAGCCCTCTCTCCAGTACAGCAATTTCAGTGTCACATAGTTCATAATTGGACAGATTAATTACATTCAATCTGTTTCCGTGTGGTGACCCCTCAGCCGTTTGCGCCTCTGCCGTAGGGGGCTGTCCAATAGACTTCTGAGTCTTTCCATATTTACGCCCGCCCCTTCTAGTTCTCCTTCGTTGTCGCTGGATAAAAAATCGCTCTGAGAATCAAAATTGTCAACAATACTGCTATCTGCACCAGCACCCGAGCCACTGGGCTGGTTAGGCCTTGGTTTATTAGGGTGATGTCTGGGGGCAGGTTTCTGCCCTTGTGGTCTACCCCGAGGTCTGCCTCTGCCTCGTCCACTATTGCCCCTATGGGTCCACCTATAGGCAGTCCCAGCATCATAATCACACCTGTCACGGTCCAACTTTTTCTTTTTATTATCAATAATCGAGACTTCAAGCTTTTCCATATCCCTTTTAAACAACACAATAAATGGTTCTACAATCGACTTTTTATCCAAACTGGAAACCTTACTTTCAAGAGCAGCGATATCAGACTTAACCTTGGCCAATACCTGTATATCATGTTCTAACAACATATCAATAATGATGACTGAGCATTTGCCCAGTCCTTTTTCCCATGTTTGTTTGCTATCACCAAGTAATTCCCAAGTGGGAAAAATTTGTACTCGAAGACCCCTTGGGTAAATTTGTTCCTTTTTATATTGTTCCAGACTATGTATGTTCCACCATAGTTTAAGGTGGTTTTTATGAAGATCCTTATATTGTCTTAACAAGGACCTGGTTTCGTCTGGTATCTGCTGCTCAGCATTAGTTTTGATCGAAAAGGTTTTCTTAAACTTAGCATCCCAGCTGGCTTCCATAGAATCTAATAAGCTCTCCATTTTAGAATAGTGGTAATGATAATCAATAGTTATAATTCACAGGTGCATGGAACAAAGGATGAGGGAAATCCCTCTGAAAATTGCTAAACAAAAGAAACGTCCCAGCAACACCATGAAGGATAAGTGTGTGCTCAGTCACTATAGGACAGTATGCTCAATTGAAGTTATGACTGTATATAGCACCACACAATAGGTATCAAAGTATATAACAATTTATTAGAATAAATGCATCAAACAACACTATACAGCATTAAAAACATCTAAAAACCAAAAAGGACACCTCATCTCATTGGTATAAATTCATACCAATGAGATGAGGTGTCCTTTTTGGTTTTTAGATGTTTTTAATGCTGTATAGTGTTGTTTGATGCATTTATTCTAATAAATTGTTATATACTTTGATACCTATTGTGTGGTGCTATATACAGTCATAACTTCAATTGAGCATACTGTCCTATAGTGACTGAGCACACACTTATCCTTCATGGTGTTGCTGGGACGTTTCTTTTGTTTAGTCATTCAAGGCATGGATGGCTTTTTGAGAAAAATACAGTCACATGGGTATCCTTCATAGGGGGATATAGCTGTGCAATGCTAGCGTTCAACCACTGAGCTTGGGGTGGTTTGTAGGGTAATTTATTCTGCTCCATCAGCTGTGAGATGGTAGGCTAGCTGATAGACAATGACAGAGATTTTTACCTGATCCTGATGGCCGGATCAGTATGGCCCGTTCTGGGAAAAACGCAAAGGTGATCCGGGCCTTATCGTTACATTAATGTGGTCAGTTCTTATGCAAACCGTACTTAAACTTTTTCTTTAAAAAAACAACAAGTTTAAAATAAGACATCTAGAGAACTCTCCAGACATTGGGTTAAATAATAGCGGTAGAATGAAAAGAAGCAGAAATCATTACTGTCATCCCTAGCCATTTTCTTCTGTATACCAGTGATTTGTAATCACATACTGCATTGTCCTCTGCTTAAAATCATATTAAAAGAACAACAGGGTTGATGTAACAGAACAAGGCTCTGCTTCTTCTTAAGATGTAGCTGATTTGCACTCATAAGTGCTCTGACTCTTTGATTAAAGCCGGGCAGTAACCTTTGTGAAAGCACAAAAGATCTGGGATGTGAATGTGTTTCAACTAGAAAAGGTAATGTGGCTCTAATAAAATGTTTTATTCTTTTTATTTAGCTAATTCATTAGTAAAAAAATAATCAAATACAATAATCCAGGCGTGTAGCATCAATTTTACAAATCTGATACATTATAGTATGTTTCCATTGGACATGTTGGTTATGTAGTTGGCCAATAAAAAAGTATAAGCATATATATATATATATATATATATATATATATATATATATATATATGTATATATGTATATGTATATATATATATATATATATATATATATATATATATATATACTGTATATATATATATATATACATATATATATATATATATATATATATATATATATATATATATATATATATATATGTATACAGTGTATATACATATATATATGTATATTATATATATATTTTTTTTCAAAATCTCTGCCACACAATTGTTATAATTCCAGTTGGCAAGCTGAAGTCTATTAGCTTAACTGGAAGAGCCAGGTCATTATCTGCAATGGGAAAGTAATGTAAAGAAAGGGTCAGTGAACCAACAGTACCAAGCTATAATGAAAGAACTGATACAATGCCAACAGTGAGTCACTGTGTAAGGTTTAATATAAAAAAAATTAATGCAGAGAGCTGTTTCCATCATTTAGCTAATGAAAATGTGTGTAACATGTTTTGGATATTACTGGATTTTATTATTCATATCCATTGTTATTAATGAGAGAGACGCGGGATTATAAGATTTTTGTCTCACATGGGAAATAAATATTTTGAGATGTAATTATAGTAAAAACTCACAGAAAGGAATACAGTCATATTCAAACTAACAATAACAGCATCAAGGAAGACTATAAAAAGAGAAAAAGAAACAACAGTGTGGATACCAAAATAGCAGCTATGCAGTGTTAAGTAGTGTGGTCCACAGTGCCTTAGCTGTCGAACATGGATGGTTAAGGCTGAAAAAGTCACCCATGCCCATTAAAATCTGTTAAATAATTGATTTAATCTGGTAGTAATTTATTTTTACAGTAAATCATGTACATTGCTGTGCAATGCCATTAGTTATAGTTATTATGAATTCTAGCCTGTTTTTTAAATTAATTCTGCAGAAAAGCATAGAACACATACAAAAGATAACCCTTTCATGTTCTCTCTCAATTGCCTCTTTCAAGTATAGCAAAACAATAAATGGCAGCAGCAAATAATATTTTGTAAATACTTCCCAAATAATCTGTTCTGAGCCTATTTTTAATTAAATGTTGCCATCAATGATTTTGTCTCAGACGTATTTTAGTCTGACTTCTTTATTTGCATTCATTAAAGCAAAATAGGTATTTTTTTCATGTCATGTTGTTAGAAGAGACAGATTTCCTTGCCATATGGGAAAGTTATGTTTAATTTTTTCATATCCCTTGGCCAAATTCAGACATCTTTCCTTTAAGTGTCTCCTGTTCCTTCTCTCCAGAATAAGCTGACCCAGTTATAATGTTGATGTGCTAACTAGAATTTATACTAAGGCTCAGAAAGCTGCTTGTGTGCATTAGTTTATGCTTCAGTAAATAATCCAATGGAAATGAACACTGATGATTTTCATGCGCTGGACACCCTGACAATTAGCTACTTGACTGTATTGTCTCTTCTCGTTAAAAAAGAAAAACCTATCATATAGCCCTGATCTTGAGACTCTACAGATTAATGTGGCCTATGACTAAACATTACAATTCAAAGACATAATACATATTGACAAAAGAAAAATATACTGAAAAACTATTTTTATGACAGTCTTACAAATCCCTATCCAGTTTGAAATTCCACGTAGGATACAAAAAAAGATATATCTGTATTTTTTTAAAAAAAAGTATGTATACTCGGTTAAAACAAAAATATAAGTGACAGATAAAGCCATAAATGATCTTGTACTGGTCATTAAGAAACTAGAAATGACATGACACTAGCCTGTCTGCTGAGCGCCACAAATGAATAACGTGATATTAGCGATGTGTTCAATTTAAAGTCAACTCATAAAGCTTGATACTGAATGCTGCTGACACTGCAAATTGACACTTTGAGTGACATTTCAGTTAGTTAAAATCAATTTTGCATGCTTTGATATGAGATTGCTCTTTTTACTTCAGCTACAGTATTGTAAACTATGGCAAATGACCAATGAAATGCCTCTTAGTATAGCCTGAGGATTCGCCGATCTGTACAACACCTCTTATTTGGTAAAAATAGCTGATCTCTGTACGGCACAAGAAAATGTATCTTCAATCTCCCGTCCCCTGTTATCTATTAACTACCAGGTTCCAGCAAAGAAGTGTATGCTAAAGTGCTTTGACTTATGGAAAGGAATAAAATGAAGCTCCATAGAAAGGAAGAGCTATCAGCTGGTGTAGAGAACTCTGAAGAGCACAGGTAAAGCAGGATTGGCTCAGTGATTGTCTTACTGAAGCTATTTCAATTCAGAACACATACAGAGGAATTTTCATAAAGCCGGCTAGAAGCTTACAAGTCAAACAACCCTATTTCCTTGTAGAGGCATGCTAGTGTGCAGCAATGAATCATTGCAAGACGGAAGCATAACCACATTGTTTTATTTAAAAAAAAATTCTCTCCGAAAGATTTAAGAATAGACAAAATGTTTATGTTTTGGCAAATGTGTCAATTTTGCTTATTGCTGCATTTCACATGTTGGATAAATCACATATGTTTTTTCAGTTCAAGTCTATACACCACTGATTGTGGATAAATGCAAAGCTTAAGCTGGGATAATTTGAATTTGCACACTCACCACTTAGAATTAAATAAATCATGCTTAATTACTTTTAATTTTAAGAAGGCAACACTTAGCTCTGTTTTAGTATTATTGGTATTATTATTATTTATTGTATTTATAAAGCACCAACATATCATGCAGCGGTAGAAATAAATAGGGATACATACAGTGAGTGTGGTCAAGGGTAGTCAGACAGAGAGGTACATTGTTATACAACATAGTACAAGGTTATAAATACAAGCGGGTAGAAGATACATGATCATTCGATTTTATAGAGACCCAGCAATTCAAGTCCGAGTTAGTTCATGGGAAGGGTGTCATTGTTGGGGTCAAGAAGGATACATGGGGGCTGCAAAAAGGCTCACAATCTAAAAGCTCTAGGGGAGCAATATAAGTAAATGTTATAAGTACTATGACTTTATTAAGGGGGCTTTTAAGTTCATTTAGGTCGCTACACTCAGTGGTCTTAAATGTTCATAACTTAACTGTGCACTGTAGTATTGTGGTCATTACTTCTCATAAAGCCGTATCCATTGCTTAACTTACACAGCCTGAATTAACTGTTTTTAAGTTAAGCTATTTAGCTATGTCAATTTAGTAAGACCATAGTGTGCTATAAACCAGCATACCACATGTAATGCAATGGCATAATGGAGTCATTTGCATATTTGATCTAGGGTCCAGAAGGGATGTATTATGGATGTTGATTCTCAATAATGCAGAATTGAAATTTGCAAATACCTTCTGTTTTAAAAGGCAAATTTGCACTACGAATATTTTTGTGGAGCTGCAATACAATTGCTTAGAAATAATGCCTTCTAAATAACTAATTTGGTACTAGTAGGCAGTTCCGGTGCTCTAAAACCCTTCAGACTTGTTTGATCTGAATGACGCAGAAAGCAGAGAATCTGGGTTAAAGCAAGGGTACCAACATTACAGAAGGAAGCCAGCAATGGCAGGTCCCACAAACCGCCCATGGTACATGTACTTATGATCAGTTGATTTCTGCCCTCAGGTTTCTGCAAAGAAACATCGTAGCCAAAATTATTGTCCAAGTGTTTGTGGAGATTGTGGGAGCTGCAGAAGAGTTTCTGAGCTTTCCTTAAAGTTAGTAAATAACAAAATGGTTACAGAAATTCAGTAGCTATTAAAAGTGCTAGACACAATCTGCCATAGGTCATACCTCCCAACATTTTGAGGTCAGAGAGGGACACCGTTAAGACACACCCCTGCCACAACTCCAGCCACCCCACCACCACACTCCTAGTCAAAAATTATATATTAGAAACATATCTTTTCCAAATTCAAATGAAAATAAGCTGTTTTTTTTATTGCAGACACATAGTTATACAGATCTAGACATCAATACTAAGGGGCAGATAAGAAATAGAGATGGTCCAAACCTCTGATTTTCGATTTGCGAACCTCCGCCAAACGTTTGATTTGCCCAAACTTTCGGGAACCGCAATAGATTTCAATGGGGAGGCGAACTTTTAAAACTAGATACATTTATGCTAGGCACAAAGGGGTCTAACACCTGGAGGGGGGCATGGCGGAGTGGGATAGATGCCAAAAGTCCCAGGGAAAAATCTGGATTTGACGCAAAGCAGCAAAGCGGCTTAAAGTGCTTTAAAACATCTTGCATGTGTATACATCAATCAGGGAGTGTAATTAGAGTACTGCTTCACACTGATACACCAAACTCACTGTGTAAAGCACCGCAAACAGCTGTTTGCGTAGTGATGGCCGTGCTGGACTGGTGTGCACCATGGCGAGAGTGCAGGTGATGGCAGCTTTCCAGCCCATATGGTCGCCGGGCTGAGGTAGCTGAATGACAGAACAGTGACTGTCCAGCTGATCAAATTTGGTCTGTCCACAATGAAGCAACAACCTTATTATCTTTGTGCCACCCCCCGAGACACTCATATAGCCGGCGGTCATTGCTTCATTGTGATACGCAAGCCCCTTCACTGCGGCAAGGTAATGATCATGAAGGGGAATTTGGCACATGTACATGCCTTTTGTTTTGTTGTTGCAGCTGCACTGCAGCCAGAAAAATTAGGCAGGCATGTACACGCACCAGAAAAATTATTATAGCGGCTGCTGCTAGCAGCGGCCTTAAAAATTCAGGAATCCGCCTGGAGTCCTGGACCCTGTTGGTGGTGGTGGAGAAGGCAATCAAGCGGCCTGCTGGCGGAGGTGCTGTGTGGGGAACGACTTAGTCTTGGGGCAGGCAGCCAGTCACACAGCGTGCAGGCAGAGATGCTGTGTGTGGGTAATGACTTAGTCTTCGGGTGGGCAGTAGCCCTCCGGGATCCATGCCTCATTCATTTTAATAAAGGTGAGGTACTGAACACTTTTGTGACTTAGGCGACTTCTCTTCTCAGTGACAATGCCTCCAGCTGCGCTGAAGGTCCTTTCTGACAGGACGCTTGAGGCAGGGCAAGACAGAAGTTGGATGGCAAATAGGGACAGCTCTGGCCACAGGTCAAATCTGTGCACCCAGTAGTCCAAGGGTTCATCGCTGCTCACAGTGTCTACATACACACTTAAGGCCAGGTAGTCAGCTACCTGCCGGTCCAGGCGTTGGTGAAGAGTGGATCCGGAAGGCCTAAGGTGAGGCATTGGAGTAAAGAATATCTGCATGTCCGACATCACCATGAGATCGCTGGAGCGTCCTGTCCTTGCCTGCATGGACATAGTAGAAGGATTACTGGCAGTGGTACCTTTATTGCATTGTGCTGTGACATCACCCGGCCTTAAACGCATTGTAAAGCATAGTTGCCAGCTTGTTCTGCAAATGCTGCATCCTTTCTGCCTTCAGGTGAGTTGGTACCATGTCCGCCACTTTGTGCCTATACCGAGGGTCTAGTAACGTGGCCACCCAGTACAGCTCATTACCCTTGAGTTTTTTAATATGGGGGTCCCTTAACAGGCTGGACAGCATGAAAGACGCCATCTGCACAAAGTTGGATCCAGATGTACTATCCATCTCCTCTTGCTCTTCCTCCATGACGTCAGGTAAGTCCTCCTCCTCCCCCAGCCATGAACAATACCACGGGAACGTCGAGCACCCCCTGCGACGCCTGCTGCAGTTGTTCTTCTGCCGCCGCCTCTTCCTCCTCCTCCTCTAAAGAAACACTTTCCTCATCATCCGAGTCTGACTCCTCTTCCCCACACGACTCTTCCTCCTCCTCCCCCCTCTGTGCTGCCGCAGGTGTTGAGGAAACATCTGGTTCTGTTGAAAATTGCTCCCACAACTGTTCCTCCCATAACTGTTCCTCTTCACGCTCCTCCACAACTTGATCCACCACTCTACGCATGGGACGCTCCAGGAAGTAAGCGTACAGGATCAAGTCACTGATGGTGCCTTCACTGCGACTCACCAGGTTGGTCACCTCCTCAAATGGCCGCATGAGCCTCCATGCATTTCGCATCAGTGTCCAGTTATTGGGCCAGAATTTCCACATCTCCCCAGATTGTGTCCTTTTACTGTAATTGTACAGGTACTGGGTGATGGCTTTCTCCTGTTCTAGCAGGCGAGAAAACATGACCAGGGTCGATTTCCAGCGAGTCGGGCTATCACATATCAAGCGTCTCACCGGCAAGTTGTTTCTCCGCTGAATGTCCGCAAAGCATGCCATGGCCGTGTAAGACCACCTGAAATGCCCACACAACTTCTTGGCCTGCTTCAGGACGTCATCTAAGTCTGGGTACTTTGACACAAATCTTGTAATGACTAGATTCAGCACATGTGCCATGCAGGGTACATGTGTCAGCTTTCCCAAATTCAATGCGTAAATGAGATTACTGCCATTGTCACACACCACGTTGCCAATCTCCAGTTGGTGCGGGGTCAGCCACTGATCCACCTGTTTGTTAAGAGAAGCCAGGAGAGCTGGTTCAGTGTGACTCTCCGCTTTGAGGCAAGACATGTCTAAGATGGCATGACACCGTCATACCTGGCATGCAGCATAGGCCATGGGGAGATGGGGCTGTGTAGCTGGAGAGGAGATTAGAGCACCAGTAGAGTTGAACTGCCATTCAGCCAAGGAGGAGGACGATAGCGAAGAGGATGTAGCAGGAGGAGAAGGAGAGGAGGTGGCAAGAGGCGTGCCTGCATGCCGTGGAGGTGTCACAAGTTGGTCCGCTGCACAGCCACGTCCTCCCTGCTTGCCAGCAGTCACCAGGTTGACCCAACGGGCTGTGTAAGTAATGTAGCGGCCCTGACCGTGCTTGGCAGACCAGGCATCTGTGGTCAGGTGGACCCTTGACCCAACGCTGTGTGCCAGAGATGACACCACTTGCCTCTCCAATTCACGGTACAGTTTGGAGGGTGAATGGCAGAAATTGGCTTATTCCGCTCAAGGATTTCCTTCATTGACACCTGGCTGCTGTGGGCAGAGGAGCAGGAACCGCTCGAGGCAGAGGCGGAGTGGAGGAGGGTGGCTGTGAAGGTGCAAGGGAGAAAGCGCTGAAGGAGAAAGAGGAGAAGGGTGGCTTTTCTTTTGTGTGCTGCTTTTGCTCAGGTGCTCTACTCATGGCAGTCTGTGCCTTTTCTCCATGTGCCTTCGTAAGGCACTTGTCCCTACGTGGGGGTTGGCCTTTCCATGGCTCAATTTTTGGAGGCAGAGAGAACAGATGGCATTGCTCCGATCTGAGGCAGAAACACTAAAAAATTTCCAAACCGCTGAGCCCCCCTGGGGTGATGGCACTATGGTGGCATCAGCAGCTGATGTTGAGGGGCATGTTGGCTAGCTTTCCATAGGTGGCGATAAATGCCACCGGACACTGCCACCAGCTGTTTCTGATAACGAGCTCCCCCTGCTTCTTTCAGGAACTCGTCTCCTCCTACTCCTCTCTGACTCCCCCTCTGAACTGTCCCCCTGCTCATCTCCTCTATTGGGAACATATGTGGGATCTGTATCACGTCATCATCATAATCATCCTGCCCAGCTTCGTTTGCCTTAGACACCTCCAAAACTGCACCAACAGCAGGTACTTCATCATCCCCCTCCGCACACGTTACGTCCATAGTGTCGCCTAACTCAGACATATGAGGTGGTGTAACTTGCTTAGCGCCTTTATCTGGTTGTAACAATAATGGCTGTGCATCAGTGATTTCCCCACCAAATAACTCCTGCAAACTGTCAAATGTAGCGGATGTGGTACTTGAAGTAGCGCTGGTGGCTGCGGAAGATGAGGTGTTCTGTGTTAAATAGTCAACCACATCCTGACAATGTTGGGAGTTGATGGGACGTGCCTTCTTCTGAGCACTGTACTTTGGTCCAGGGCCGCACGAAATCACATCACCAGGACCTCGCACAGACCTGCTGGGTGGCCTTCCTCTGGGTCTACCTCTACCTCTGTCTCTACCTGTATTGTCAGTTTTGTCCATATTGGGGGGGGGGATGAAGTGAAAGGTATGCACTGACTTGACTAATACAATGTGCAGTCACACAGGTGCAGTTAACAGGTATGCACGGAGTGGTATATCACACCGCGTGCACTCACGTAGGTATGTGGGTGCACTGAACAAAACAGGTAGGTGTATGCAGTGATGAGGTGGGTGCACTGAACACAAGAGGTAGGTATATGCAGTGATGAGGTGGGTGCACTGAACACAGCAGAAAGGTATATGCAGTGATGAGGTGGGTGCACTGAACACAACAGGTAGGTATATACAGTGATGAGGTAGGTGCACTGAACACAACAGGTAGGTATATGCAGTAATGGGTTTTACAATGTGCACCTGTCACACACAGACAGGTAGCGGACAGGCACAGTGAAACTGCATGCGCTCAGCTCACATAGGTAGGTGTGTGCACTGTGAACAACAAGTGGGTAGGTATATGCAGTAATGGGTATTACAATGTGCACCTGTCACACACAGACAGGTAGTGGACAGGCACAGTGACACTGCATGCGCTCAGCTCACGTAGGTGGGTGGGTGCACAATGAACAACAGGTAGTTATATGCATTAATGGGTAATGTGCACCTGTCACACACACAGGTAGTCACTAGATGTGCTGGGCCTGGCAGTGGCACACACAGTATGAATTATCAAGGCTGTCTATGCAACACAAGTGTCAGTGGGACACAAAGAAAAAAAAATAGATCCCAAGAACAAGATTAGCTCTCAAAAGAGCTGTTGTGGGGTGCTATTTTAGCAATAAGAATCAGCAAGGAGCAAGCTAAGAAGCCTACAAGAGCCTAACTAATCTTTCTCTATGAGAGTCTGCAGCAGCTGTCCCTTCTCTATTTACTGCAGGCACACGAGTGAGTAAAACGTCCGGCGATGTCTGCCTTTTATAAGGGGGGAGTGGCTCCAGGAGGGAGTGTAGCCTGATTGGCTACAATGTGCCTTCTGACTGTGATGTAGAGGCTCAAAGTTGAATCTAATGGTGCACTATGGGGGCGAATCGAACTTCCAGTAAAGTTCGCGGTTCTCCACGATCGCAAACCCCCAAAAGTTCACCTGGAACCATTCGCTGGCGAACCATTCGGGCCATCTCTAATGAGGAATAAAGAGCAAAAAAGGGATTTTGTTTCAGATTTGAAACTGTCCTCCAAAATGGGACAGATAGGAGCTTTGATAGCATAATTTAGGTGTAGATTACAACACCCCTACTGATCAATACTGGCTCAAGAACTTTTTGGAGATAGTACATAGTAATCAGTAGATTTTAGCTTCAGGTGAAATCTTGTGGTGGGTACAGTTATTAGTAGCAATACTTAGACTCTAGTGGAAGTGAGTGACAGGTACATTTTTATGGCAGGCAGTCTAGTCAGAATCCAGTGGCAGGCAAGTAGTGAGTTACACGGGAAGTAGATGACAGGTAGAAGATGACAAACAGTGATAAATATTGGACTGACAAGTAGTAGATAGTATATATAGTATATATAATAGCAGTATGTGTAAAGTAGCAGTGAGAGAGAAGTTGTAGTAGTTGGCAAGTTACAGAAGTTGCTACATTGCATTGGGGGCTTACTTCCAATATCCACTCTCTCTTGTCATCTGCCTCCTCTCTCCATCCTGTTTACCTACAGCCTCCTCTCCTCCCCACTCTCACCTTTAGTCAGGCCTCCCTCACCTCACTCCAGTCTTCTAGGCTCACCAACACTGATTGCAAAATATATTGACTAATCTGTGGACAACAGGAGAGGAGGAGCTTCCAGCAGGTGTCCACACTGCTGCCACCTCATGTCCCTGTGGAGCCATACCTGGCTGCCTATAAACATATACTTCTATGCTGTATGGAGCCTGGGAGACTGAGGCAGCAGTGAGTGGCTCCACAAGTACAGGGATTATGGAGCTTAGAGGAGAAGAGGGCAGTGTTGCCAGGTAAGGAGGAAGGAAGTAATCCTTCGGGCAGGCAGCAGGCAGGAGGTGAAGGGAGAAGGTAGCCGGGATATTGAAAGGAGCAGGCAGAACACAGGACAAGTGGAGGAATACAGGATAGTCCTGCCCAAATCTGAATAGTTGTGTGTATGGTCATAGATACAAGCTTGGCCAGGCCAAAGTGTAATGTTCTTTTTCATAAAGAGGAGTGGTTGTGGCAATGGATGGATGTTGTGCACAGGGAATTTACTGATATCCAGCTTTCATCCAATCCCACTGTTTACAGTCAGACTGCATGTCCCTCATTACAAAAAAAAATATTTATATTTAAAAATACATCTTATTATCATAATAATTTCAACAATTAATGTTCAATACTTACCCTGTATAAATTATATAAATATGAGAACATTCCAGTCTACCGATGATGGTAAAATTATACTAATCACAAGCATTACCAGACAAGCAGGCAAATCATTTACATTACTGAAATATTTGTAAACCGTTCTGAATGGTCTTAGATCTGATAAATGAACAAACTCCCAAAAACCCTTTCAAGAAATTACTATAAGCACAAATAAAAAAAAAAAAAAACGAGACTAACATGCAGTATTTACCTTATTTGGTGAGTATACTAACAAGTAAACTAGTATTCAGGCAAATCCACAGCCTTGCCAACATAATATCTAACAGGTTTATCTCATATTGTGTTTCATCATCACAATTAAATAAACATGCATAGTGTTTCCGAGCTATTGCTATTCATTCCTTGTGCCTGGGGAGGGGCAGTAGTCCTAAAATGCTGTATGTGTTCAGTTGACTATGATAATGTGCAATTAATGGGATAATACTGCAGCATTCTGTTAAGCCTCTGGCAGCAGTTCAGAATCTTCAACATTTAATTAGTTTAAGGTTGTATTATACAGACCTAATACTTACATCCAAATCATGTAACTGAAAGACTACCATCTCAAAAGTAGCAATGAAGGTTTTGTATGGCCAAGCAGAGCACCAGTAGCTTATTATTATTAGACATTGTTTCCATTATATGCTTAAAGAACCCTCTTTCCTGCTGACTTCTAGGTCAGAACAATACATTAATGGCAGGACTGAGGCAGAAGCTCAGGAGGCACCAGAGGACGTAGAGCCATGAGGACTTGCATATGCCTGAACCACGACACACCACATGCACACACACATACACACACACACACACACACACACACACACACACACACACACACAGACACACACACACACACACACACACAGTGCATCCCAGCTTGCTGTGTGTAGGGCCAAATAGCTTCAGACCAGTCAAAATGCTCAAGCTGGCACAAAGCATCAAACATTGGCAGTGTTCAGTTTTGTCCCCAGTATTGGCAATGAACTGTTTTGTTCATTTCTAGAGATGGCTTGAGCCTCCGATTTTCGAACGTGAACTTCCGCAAAAAGTTCGGTTTGTGCAAACTTTTCAAACCGCAATAGACTTCAATGGGGAGGCGAACTTTGAAAACTACAAACATTTATGCTGGCCACAAAAGTGATGGAAAAGATGTTTCAAGGGTTCTAACACCTGAGTTTTTGCATGGCGGAGTGGGATAGACGCCAAAAAGTCCCTGGGAAAAACGCACAGCAGTGTTTTAAAGGGGCACTATGGCTAAATTCTTCTATTTTAGTCACTTTAACATAAATATTTGTTTTTGGAGCAATGTTATTGACATTTAATGTGGCTGATTGTTTTTTTTTTTTTTTACACTGGCAATATCTATTTATTGCAAATGAGTCACGTCAGAAGATTTACCTTACTGACGCCACTTCAGCATAATCCATTTGGTTGTAGGAGGCATCTGACGTTTGTCTGTTTTGCCATTTGTTTCCCTCCCTCTGGTCCGCTCAGTGAGGATTATTCCAACGACTGCACACTTTGTGCAGTTACTGAGATCTGTGCAGCCGCCGTACAGCGCAGAACACAGCAATAGCGTTTGTGTCTGCAATATTACGCAGCGGCTGGCTGTCTGTGCAGAGTGCGCACTTGAAAAGCCGATTGCTGGTTACCACAGCAACGGACAACAATAGGTGTCCATCGCTGTGCCAGCTTCAAATAAGGGGTCCTCGGCGTGAAAGTATAGAGCCGTGCGGCGCCATTCTGCGCTGTACGGCGGCTGCACAGAGCTCAGTAACTGCCCAAAGTGTGCAGTTACAGTTGGAATAATCCTCACTGAGTGGACCAGAGGGGGGTAAACAAACGGCAAAACAAACACACGTCAGATACCTCTTACAACGAAATGGATTATGCTGAAGTGGCGTCAGTAAGGTAAATCTTCTGACGTGACTCATTTGCAATAAATAGGGGTTTATATGAAAAGGGCGGCTGTAAAAAAGGGCGCCTGGTGGAGCCCATATATACCAACTTCGGCTACAAAAAAGGCACCTGGTGTAGCCCATATAAAAACTTCGGCTACAAAAAAACTCCGGGATGTGTTAATTACTATTCCCCCTCCAGGCCGCCATGGATAGTGGAGGAATGAAATAATTCGGCTTCCAGCGCTTGTAGCCCATATAAAAACTTCGGCTACAAAAATACTCCGGGATGTGTTAATTACTATTCCCCCTCCAGGCCGCCATGGATAGTGGGGAAATGAAATAATTCAGCTTCCAGCGCTTGTAGCCCATATAAAAACTTTGGCTACAAAAAAGGCGCCTGGTGTAGCCCATATAAAAACTTCGGCTACAAAAAAAGGCAATAGTATGGGCTACAAAGGGGCACCCTACTGTAGCCGAAAAAATATGGGCTACAAAGGGGCGCCCTACTGTAGCCGAAAACCTTGTAGCCGAAAAAATTTGGGCTACAAAGGGGAGCCCGCTTGTAGCCTATATCAAAACTCGGGCGCCCTTTTCTACACCTTGTAGCCCATATTTCCAGAAATAACATTGATGTCTATGGCGGCGCCCTTTTCATACAGGCAGCTCAGGCGCCCTTTTCAACCGATACCATAAATAGATATTGCCAGTGTAAAAAAAAAAAAAACAATCAGCCACATTAAATGTCAATAACATTGCTGCAAAAACAAATATTTATGTTAAAGTGACTAAAATAGAAGAATTTAATCACTTCCCAACAGAGGGGTTTTACCCCTTGACCACCAGAGCAATTTTCACCTTTCAGCGCTCCTTCCATTCATTCGTCTATAACTTTATAATTACTTATCACAATGAAATGAACTATATCTTGTTTTTTTCGCCACCAATTAGGCTTTCTTTAGGTGGGACATTATGCCAATAATTATTTTATTCTAAATGTGTTTTAACTACTTGCTGCATGCCGTGCAGTATAATCACGGCCCTGGAAAAAAGACAGGATGCAGCAGGGCCGTGAAAACAAGTCTGCAGCGGCATGCAGCCGCCGCTCGCTCCCGTTCGCGCGTGCGCGCGCACCGCCGTTACCGCCGCATAGAGGGGAAGTTAATGAATGGGACCGCAGGTCCCATTCATAAATCTAAGTCCCCGATTCAATGAATACCAGCGTCTACGAGACGCCGGCATTCATTGTATCTTCCTGTGTTACACAGCCACGGATTACTTCCGATTCACGTGCTTACGTACGTGAATCGGAAATGACGACTGAGGACATCTTGTGGCCAAAAAGTATATTGCACCAAAATTGCTTTTTATTTAATAAAAATCCCCACACTGACTGATATAATTAACTATTTCCCTCCCACACCCTCCCATAATACCCAAACTTTTTTTTTTATTTATATAAGGGGGGAGGGGGGAATTACATAAAAAAAAAATATAAGTAGTTACCTTAGGGACTGAACTTTTTAAAAATTGATGTCAAGGCAGTATATTACTATTAATTTTTAATTTATGGGCTTGTAATTAGTGATGGACGCAAAACTGAAAAAATGCACCTCTATTTCCAAATGAAATATTGGCGCCATACATTGTACTAGGGAAATTTTTTGAACGTTGCAATAAATGGGACAAAAGGGCACATAAAATGTGTGGCTTTTATCCACAGTAGAATGTTTTATTTTAACACTATAATGGTCAAAAACTGAAAATTATTATTCATGTTAAAATGCATTTAGGATAAAATTATTCTTGGCATACTGTAACTCCCAAAGAAAGCCTAATTGGTGGCAAGAAAAACAAGATATAGATCATTACGCTGTGATTAGTAGTGATTAAGTTATTGGAAAAAGAAAGGGAGGAGCGCTGACAGGTGAAAATTGCTCTGGTCCACAAGAGAAAAAATGCCTCAGGTGTCAAGTGGTTAATAGGAAAATAGGAAAACGTGGGAAAAAATGTATTATTTTTTCAGTTTTCGGCCTTTATAGTTTTTAAATAATGCATGCTACTGAAAGTAAAACCCATGAAATGTATTTGCCCATTTATCCCAGTTATAAAACCGTTTAAATTATGTCCCTATCACAATGTTTGGTGCCAATATTTTAATTGGAAATAAAGGTGCATTTTTTTCAGTTTTGCGTCCATCCCTAATTACAAGCCCATAGTTTATAAAGTAACAGTGTTATACCCTCTTGACATAAATATTTAAAAAGTTCAGTCCCTAAGGTAACTATTTATGTATTTTTTTTAATTGTAATTTTTTTTTTGTTACTTACAAAAAATAAATAAATTGGGGAGTGTGGGAGGTAAGGAGTTAATTTTTTGTGTAAAACTAATTTATTTGTATGTAAAAAATGCTTTAGGGAGTAGTTTTACTATTTGGCCACAAGATGGCAACAGTAACTTTTTGTTTAATGCGACCTGCAAGCGTCCTTCCGGACGCTTGCAGGAAGTACTAGGAGGCTGAGAAAGTTTTTTTTCACAATGATCGCGCTGCTTATCGGAGAAAGCAGCGGATCATTGTGGGGCTTAGATCAATGAACGGGAATGGCTTTTCCCGTTCATTGATCTCCGGGCGAGCGGCGGGTGGTGTGTTTACCCGCAGGAGTGCGCGCTAGAGCGAGCGGGAGCGCGGGCAGCGGCGTGAGCGTGGAAAGTACGGATTTCTCTGTCCCTGGGGGTTAAAGGATGGAAAAAGGGACGGAGAAATTCGTACACGTGGGGGTGAAGTGGTTAACCATAGTGCCCCTTTAACGTCAGAAATCACATTGCATGCTAAATTGGAGGCCTAAGGTGTAGAGTTGAGCCTGAAATTTTCGTAATTTCGCATTACTATAATTACGCATGCGAAATTTGCGATTACGATGTGAAATTATGGTAGCGTAATTGCCATTAAAATCGTACTTGAAAATACCGTAAGCGTAATTTTCAACGCGTAATTTCGCGTTTCGTTCATGCCGTAATTACACATTAAACGCTACCGTAATTTCACGTTAAACCGTAACGCTCCGTATAATATAAAAAAGCCGCCGACTTTAAAGATTAATAGCAAAGCCCCCTTACATGCTAAGAGCCTCAAATTTGGAGACTATATTAAGGAGATCAGGAGGAATAAGAGGGAAATTTTTTTTTTCAAAAAGACCTTATAGTTTTTGAGAAAATCGATGTTAAAGTTTCAAAGTAAAAATGTATACATTTAAAAACCCGCCGACTTTAATGGTTAATAGCAAAGCCTGCTTAAAGTTTAGGAACACCAAATTCCTAGGGTATATTAAGGGGATCAGTGGGAATAAGAGGAAAAAAAGTTTTTCAAAAAGACCTTATAGTTTTTGAGAAAATCGATTTTTAAGTTTCAAGGGCGAAAATGTCTTTTAAATGCGGAAAATGTCAGTTTTTTTTGCACAGGTAACAATAGTGTATTATTTTCATAGATTCCCCCAAGTGGGAAGAGTTTTACTTACTTCGTTCTGAGTGTGGGAAATATAAAAAAAAAACGACGTGGGGTCCCCCCTCCCAGACCTCTTTAACCCCTTGTCCCCCATGCAGGCTGGGATAGCCAGAATGCGGAGTACCGGCCGCGTGGGGCTCCGCACCCTGACTATACCAGCCCGCATGGTCCATGGATTGGGGGGTCTCGGAAGGGGAGGGGCAGCCAAGCTTTCCCCTCCCCCTCCGAGCCCTTGTCCAATCCAAGGACAAGGGGCTCTTCTCCACCTCTGATGGGCGGTGGAGGTGGAGGCCGCGATTTCCTGGGGGGGGGGGGGGGGTTCATGGTGGAATGTGGGAGTCCTCTTTAAAAAGGGGTCCCCCAGATGCCCACCCCCCCTCCCAGGAGAAATGAGTGTAGAGGTACTTGTACCCCTTACCCATTTCCTTTAAGAGTTAAAAGTAAATAAACACACAAACACTTAGAAGAAGTACTTTAATTGAACAAAAAACATAACCACGAAAAAAGTCCTTTAATATTCTTAATTAACCATTAATACTTACCTGTCCCTTTAAATAAATGATCCCACGCAATATCCTCGGAAATGTTTTATCAGTTACAATGTAACAAAGTTATTACAATGTAATTACATTGTAACTACGCCGCACCCGACGTCACTCGCCGCTCAGCCGCCGCACGGACCCGACAGAGCTCTGAGCTATATAGCTCAGAGCTCTCTAAGCATCTTTGTATTTGGGCTCCAAGGAGCCCCATTGGTCCTTAGCAGAACAATGGGGTTCCTTCTGATTTGAAGGAACCCCATTGGACTGCTAAGGACCAATGGGACTCCTTGGAGCCCAAATACAAAGATGCTTAGAGAGCTCTGAGCTATATAGCTCAGAGCTCTGTCGGGTCCGGACTCCGTGCAGGACGCTAAGTCCCCGCCGGCTCCGCTGCCCTCCCCGCCTCTCCCACATGTCACCCACATGTCACCCACATGTGGGTCACCCACATTACATTGTAATAACTTTGTTACATTGTAACTGATAGAACATTTCCGAGGATATTGCGTGGGATCATTTATTTAAAGGGACAGGTAAGTATTATTGGTTAATTAAGAATATTAATGGACTTTTTTCGTGGTTATGTTTTTTGTTCAATTAAAATACTTTTTCTAAGTGTTTGTGTGTTTATTTACGTTTAACTCTTAAAGGAAATGGGTAAGGGGTACAAGTACCTCTATACTCATTTCTCCTGGGAGGGGGGGTGGGCATCTGGGGGACCCCTTTTTAAAGGGGACTCCCAGATTCCACCATGATACCCCCCCCCCCCCCCCCAGGAAATCGCGGCCTCCACCTCCACCGCCCATCGGAGGTGGAGAAGAGCCCCTTGTCCTTGGATTGGACAAGGGCTCGGAGGGGGAGGGGAAAGCTTGGCTTCCCCTCCCCTTCCGAGACCCCCCAATCCATGGACCATGCGGACTGGTATAGTCAGGGTGCGGAGCCCCACGCGGCCGGTGCTCCGCATTCTGGCTATCCCAGCCTGCATGGGGGACAAGGGGTTAAAGAAGTCTGGGAGGGGGGACCCCACGTCGTTTTTTTTTATATTTCCCACACTCAGAACGAAGTAAGTAAAACTCTTCCCACTTGGGGGAATCTATGAAAATAATACACTATTGTTGCCTGTGCAAAAAAAACTGACATTTTCCGCATTTAAAAGACATTTTTGCCCTTGAAACTTAAAAATCGATTTTCTCAAAAACTATAAGGTCTTTTTGAAAAAAAAAATTTCCTCTTATTCCCACTGATCCCCTTAATATACCCTAGGAATTTGGTGTTCCTAAACTTTAAGCAGGCTTTGCTATTAACCGTTAAAGTCGGCGGGTTTTTAAATGTATACATTTTTACTTTGAAACTAACATCGATTTTCTCAAAAACTATAAGGTCTTTTTGAAAAAAAAAATTTCCTCTTATTCCTCCTGATCTCCTTAATATATTCTCCAAATTTGAGGCTCTTAGCATTTAAGGGGGCTTTGCTATTAACCGTAGTTACATTGTAACTACGCCGCACCCGACGTCACTCGCCGCTCAGCCGCCGCACGGACCCGACAGAGCTCTGAGCTATATAGCTCAGAGCTCTCTAAGCATCTTTGTATTTGGGCTCCAAGGAGCCCCATTGGTCCTTAGCAGACCAATGGGGTTCCTTCTGATTTGAAGGAACCCCATTGGACTGCTAAGGACCAATGGGGCTCCTTGGAGCCCAAATACAAAGATGCTTAGAGAGCTCTGAGCTATATAGCTCAGAGCTCTGTCGGGTCCGGACTCCGTGCAGGACGCTAAGTCCCCGCCGGCTCCGCTGCCCTCCCCGCCTCTCCCACATGTCACCCACATGTCACCCACATGTGGGTGACATGTGGGTGACAGATGTGGGCGGGGTGGACAGCGGGAGCTGCGGGGACTTAGTGTCCTGCACGGACGCGTAATTGCTGCGGCGGCTGAGCGGCGAGTGACGTCGGGTGCGGCATAGTTACAATGTAACAAAGTTGTTACATTGTAATAACTTTGTTACATTGTAACTGATAGAACATTTCCGAGGATATTGCGTGGGATCATTTATTTAAAGGGACAGGTAAGTATTATTGGTTAATTAAGAATATTAAAGGACTTTTTTCGTGGTTATGTTTTTTGTTCAATTAAAATACTTTTTCTAAGTGTTTGTGTGTTTATTTACGTTTAACTCTTAAAGGAAATGGGTAAGGGGTACAAGTACCTCTATACTCATTTCTCCTGGGAGGGGGGGTGGGCATCTGGGGGACCCCTTTTTAAAGGGGACTCCCAGATTCCACCATGAACCCCCCCCCCCAGGAAATCGCGGCCTCCACCTCCACCGCCCATCGGAGGTGGAGAAGAGCCCCTTGTCCTTGGATTGGACAAGGGCTCAGAGGGGGAGGGGAAAGCTTGGCTGCCCCTCCCCTTCCGAGACCCCCCAATCCATGGACCATGCGGGCTGGTATAGTCAGGGTGCGGAGCCCCACGCGGCCGGTGCTCCGCATTCTGGCTATCCCAGCCTGCATGGGGGACAAGGGGTTAAAGAAGTCTGGGAGGGGGGACCCCACGTCGTTTTTTTTTATACTTCCCACACTCAGAACGAAGTAAGTAAAACTCTTCCCACTTGGGGGAATCTATGAAAATAATACACTATTGTTACCTGTGCAAAAAAAACTGACATTTTCCGCATTTAAAAGACATTTTTGCCCTTGAAACTTAAAAATCGATTTTCTCAAAAACTATAAGGTCTTTTTGAAAAAAATGTTTTGCTCTTATTCCCACTGATCCCCTTAATATACCCTAGGAATTTGGTGTTCCTAAACTTTAAGCAGGCTTTGCTATTAACCGTTAAAGTCGGCGGGTTTTTAAATGTATACATTTTTACTTTGAAACTTTAACATCGATTTTCTCAAAAACTATAAGGTCTTTTTGAAAAAAAAAATTTTCCTCTTATTCCTCCTGATCTCCTTAATATGTTCTCCAAATTTGAGGCTCTTAGCATTTAAGGGGGCTTTGCTATTAACCGTCGGCGGCTACCTAACATTGATCCATGCGTCAACTTTTCCGCTTAGGAGCATGGCCATACGCATTCATTTCGTAATACCCACTGTAATGTGAAAATTACGCGAAAAATTACGCTTACGCGAAATTTCGCGAAATCCTTCTTCATTACGATTATGTACTTACGGCCATAATCGTAATTACACTAATTACGCGAAATTTCGCGAAATCGTAATTACGTCATTACGCTCATCTCTACTAAGGTGCTTTAAAACATCTTGTATGTGTATACATCATTCAGGTAGAGTAATTAGTGTACTGCTTCACACTGACAGACCAAACTCACTGTGTAATGCACCACAAACAGCTGTTTGTGTAGTGACGGCCATGCTGGACTGGTGCGCACCATGGCCAGGGTGCAGGCGATAGCGGTTTTCAAGCCCATATGGTCGCGGGCTGAGGTAGCTCAATGACAGAACAACAGTGACTGTCCAGCTTATCGAATTCGGTCTGTCCACAGCAGCAACGACCTTATAATCTTGGGTGTGCCCCCCCCCTCCCCCCCGAGACACTCACATAGCCAGCGGTCATTGCTTCATTGTGATACACAAGTCCCTTCACCGCGGCAAGGTAACGATCACGAAGGGAAATTGACACATGTACATGCCTTTTGTTTTGTTGTTGCAGCCAGAAGAATTAGGCAGGCATGTACACGCACCATAAAAATTATTATAGCGGCCGCTGCTAGCAGCGGCCTTAAAAATTCAGGAATCTGCCTGGAGTCCTGGACCCTGTTGGTGGTGGCGGAGAAGGCAGTCAAGCGGCCTGCAGGCAGAGATGCTGTGTGGGGAGCGATTTAGTCTTGGGGCAGGCAGTCACACAGCGTGCAGGCAGAGATGCTGTGTGTGGGGACTGACTTAGTCTTCAGGCGGGCAGTAGCAGTCCGGGATCCATGCCTAATTCATTTTAATTAGAGATGGCCCAAACGGTTCGCCCCATAGTGCACCATTAGGGTCAACTTTGACCCTCTACATCAAAGTCAGCAGGCACATTGTAGCCAATCAGGCTACACTCCCTTATAAAAGGCAGGCCCCGCAGGCCATTACACTCACTCGTGTGCCTGCAATAATCAGAGAAGGGACAGCTGCTGGCAGACTCTCATAGGAAAAGATTAGTTAGGATCTTGTAGGCTTCTTAGCTTGCTCCTGGCCAGGGGCGTTTCTAGGGTCCTTGGAGATCGGGGGCACCTGTGGGCACCAGGTGGGGAGGTGGCAAAAATGGGCATAACCATGAGGTGAGTGGGTGTGGCCATGGGTGGGGCCAAATGTACATGAACTTAGCAGTGGTGTAAGCTACAGATAATGGGCCTGCCCATTGAAATATTGAATGGAGCCCCCTGTCCTTTATTTAGATAATTTACAATCAGTATAGGCATAGATCAAAGATGTACGCACATACAATTTTGATTGGTCAATCACTGACCACCAATTTTACCACCCCCGTGCAGTAAGTGGGCCAACAGACAATGGATTTGATGAACAGAGCTAAAATTGGCTAATCAAAATTGTATGTGTGTACCAGGCTTTACAGCTAATACTGTACATACTGAAAGTAGCAGGGATCAGCATACAATACAGCTGGTTTACAATCAGTAAAGGCACAGAGTAACACCTTACACTGTACACACTGGAGGTAGATCAGCACACAGTGCAGGCACTAGAGAACAGCGTATACTGTACATACTATAGGCAGCAGAATTCAGCACACTGCAGCTAGCGTGCCAAAAATATGAGGATCACGTTGTGCGGCACGCTTATCACGCTGCACCGAAAATTGGGTAGGTCATGGACCAGAATGTAGGTGTGGTAACGGGTGGAGACAAATTTACATGAACCTAACAATGGTGGGACATTAGATTAGGACAGTGGTGGCGAACCTTTTGGAGGCAGAGTGCCCAAACTGCAATCCAAAAGTCACTTATCCATCGCAAAGTGGCAACAGCAATTTAAACTAAACGTTTTAACTCATACATGAACATTATGGAAAATCCAAGTTGAAAATAAACTGTGAAGATAAACAATTTCATCCATCCTACTCCTGAAAAATGTGTTCAATTTTTTAGAACCTCCCAGTTTTATTTTCTGTTTTAAAAAGCTAAAAATGTAGGTTTAATGCTATTGTCTCATATGATAAGAATTCAGCTTTTCCCATAGTCTCGCAGTTAGCAATCATGTGACCCCCAACAAGACAAATTCAGCAATCATGAGGCCCCCAACAAGACAAATCCAGCAATCATGAGGCCCCCGACATGACAAATTCAGCAATCGTGAGGCCCCCGACATGACAAATTCAGCAATCGTGAGGCCCCCAACATGACAAATTCAGCAATCGTGAGGCCCCCGACATGACAAATTCAGCAATCATGAGGCCCCCGACATGACAAATTCAGCAATCGTGAGGCCCCCAACATGACACATTCTGCAATCATGAGGCCCCCAACATGACAAATTCAGCAATCGTGAGGCCCCCAACAAATCATGAGGCACCCAACAAGACAAATTCAGCAATCATGAGGCCTCCAACAAATCATGAGGCCCCCAACAAGACAAATTCAGCAATCTTGAGGCCCCCAACAAATCATAAGGCTCCCAACAAGACAAATTCAGCAGTCATGAGGCACATAAATAGACAGCATTTCACATAAATAGGCAGAATGCCCCCTTAATATGGTAGCCCCCGAAGTTAGGTAGTAAGTGACAGGGACCCACAGGTTAGCTAGTGAGTGACAGGCGCCTCCAGTTAGGTAGTGAGTGACAGGCGCCTCCAGTTAGGTAGTGAGTGACAGGGACCCCCGATAGTAAGTGACAGAGACCCCCGTTAGATAGTGAGTGACAGGGAGCCTCGTTAGATAGTGAGTGACAGGGACCCTCGTTAGATAGTGAGTGACAGGTATCCCCGTTAGATAGTGACAGGGACCCCCGTTAGATAGTGACAGGGACCCCAGTTAGATAGTGACAGGAACCCCAGTTAGTGAGTGACAGGGACCCCAGTTAGTGAGTGACAGGGACCCCAGTTAGTGAGTGACAGGGACCCCAGTTAGATAGCGAGTGACAGGGACCCCCATTAGATAGTGAGTGACAGGGACCCCAGTTAGTGAGTGACAGGGACCCCAGTTAGTGTTGGACGAACAGTGTTCGCCACTGTTCGGGTTCTGCAGAACATCACCCTGTTCGGGTGATGTTCGAGTTCGGCCAAACATCTGATGGTGTTCGGCCAAACCGTTCGGCCACATGGCCGAACTAAGAGCGCATGGCCGAACGTTCCCCGAACGTTCGGCTATCGCTGTGATTGGCTGAACGGGTCACGTGGTTCGGACCCGAACGCGCTCTGATTGGCCGAACTGTCACGTGGTTCGGGTAAATAAATACCCGAACCACGTCATATCTCCGCCATTTGTCTGTGGGTTTAGCTTTGGGTAGGCAGGCAGGGTAGTTCGCGCTCCAGCCACGCTAGCCAGGGTCCCCCCAGTCATTGTAGTAGTACACCGCTCGCTCAGCCACACTATATAGCATTGTATATAATGAATTAGGAGCGCTGGGTATATAGTAAATATGTCATTTATTCATAAAAGGAAAGAACCATATAAAGATATTGCACATCTATACATCACTCACAACTGCAGTCTCCATACACACCGAAGTATACTGGTTCCTCAGAATCACTATTTTGCCTAAAAATCTGTGTGCACACATAGGATACAAAAATAGTACTGAAAATTTTGTAATGGTAATTAAAAAATTGAAAAATTGAAAAATTGCTAATAAAAATGCTTCATAGTTTCCCACACATTGCCAACAATATTCTCAATGTTGCTATTAGGAGACCACGGGGTCCAATAGTCACAATAGACAACCCGTATGTTGGTATTGCTGTGTATACAGAAAAGGAGAAGCTCACCCTCCTATGGACCTTTGTAGGCGAATCCTGTAAGTCCGCGTTCAGATTTTTGTATTGAAATTCCGCTGTTGGCCCCAGCATACGCTCTCACCGCACGCTCGCAACTAGCCACACACCGCCGGTCTCCAGGGGTAACCGTTAGCGTGGTCCGGGAGTAGACTTCCGGTTGGATGGTGGGTTAGCGCGACGTCACTTCCGTCCGCGTTCCAGCCAGCAATTCAGTCCACTTCCTTGCGCTCCACAGATAAACTTCTGCCGCTTATTTAGTACATGTGCAGCGATTTGGGTGCTTGAAAGTGGGATTGTTCTTATATCCAGAGGGATAGATGGGGCGCCCCACACCTCAAAGATCAAAAAGAATCAGATTGACATGTTTCGACAGAATATACGTCTGTCTTCCTCAGAATCACTGAATTGTTGCTGACCGGAAGTCTTATATAGTTGTAAGGAAACGCGGAAAAGCCGCCGTCTCTCGAGGTGAGGCGGCTGTTTCCACGTCCAGCATGGCGTCACAACGCGGAAAAAACGCCGCATGCCGCATGGGCAGTGCGGCGGAATCCGCATTGGTAACGGCGGAATCCACATCAGAGGCGACCCCCGCATTAGATACATTGCAAAACAGTACTGGTGTGGCTGGGACTGATAGTCCACCAAGATTCAGATTTACACGCGCGCGAGCACAGAGGCAGAGTTTAAATAGCAGTTAGAAGGGTGTCGGCTGACCAGCTGGGTCAGCTGACAAATTCCACTGCTCTCATTGGACCAGCAATTAGGGAGGTCCTGGAAAGGTCCTAGAGTATATATACTGCTGGTTGTTCACTTGCTCTTTGTCTGGCGTGCGATCACATATGTGGGAGCACCCAGATCCGTAGTCAGATCCGTTAGTGTGCCGGGACCAGCTGGAGCTGTAATCCTACACTAAGATAGATTCTGTTGATAGCTAAAGTACTAGTTTGATTGTGATTATCTGTTATGACTTCCTGCCTGCCTTGACTATCCTCCTGAACTCTGATCTTGTACCTCAATATTTCTGATACTCTGTTGCCGAACCCCGGCTCGTTCCTTGACTCTGCTTCTGCCTCCTGATTTTGTACCCCGATATTTCTGATACCCCGTTGCTGAACCCTGCCTGTACTTTGACTCTGCCTTTGCCTCCTGATCCTGTACTTTATCTGTCCGTGTGTGTACGACCTGGCTTGTCCGACCTCGAGAACCGACCTTACCGTTAGAGGCGGTTCCTCGCTCTGTTAGCGATCCTTCCTCCTGAGGGTCACTTTCAGATATCCCTTCCTACTGTCAGTCTGACTCCTCCCGTCTTGGAGAGCTCAGGTCTGCGGAAGGAATCTGTGCAGTACTCCTTACTGCATTGAGGCCTTGTCCTCTTAGTGTTACAGTTACACCAAACACTACACTCTACTCGGGTGATCAGAGGTTAGTTTGTATATCGGATTATCGGTGAGACTGCAGTTCACTTATAATCTGGTATATATCTGTATTTTCGGTGATACTGCAGATCACCGGTAATCAGATACTCTCTGCGCCCACCGATCGTTACAGAACGCCAGACCCAAAAAATGCAAATGGACGCACACACTGACCGTCTGGGCGCACTTGCCACTTCAGTGGAAAACATCAACCAAGTGCTGGGTAGCCACAAGACTATGATTGATGTCCTATCAGGCTCTGTGCGAACCCTCCAGACGTCAGTTGATTCAGTGCGATCCCCTCCTAGTGCTGACATACGTATGCCCGTACCAGATAAATGTTCCGGCCACAAGTCTGACTTCCGGAATTTTCAGAGTAGAGTGTTATCGTACTTCGAGTTGAGACCCCGATCCTCGGGGACTGAGACCCAACGGGTCACCTTTATTAAAACTTTGCTGACTGGTGACTCCCAGTCATGGGCATACAACCTGCCTCCTACCGATACTGCTCTGACCTCGGTAGAGGAATTCTTTAAGGCCATGGCCGTAATTTACGACGACCCTGACCTTGCGGCAACCTCTGAGCGGAAGCTCAAACTTTTGCGGCAAGACAGGGGTTCAGTCGAGGATTACGCGGCAGAATTTCGCAGATGGTCAGTCACGGCCAGATTTGATAATTTTGCCCTCATGGATTACTTCTTGTCTGGGTTGTCGGAGGAGGTCTCCGATTTAATGCTAACCTTGCCCGAGCCCAGGACAGTCGATGAGGCCATCACATCGGCCATTCGAGTCGACCGTCGATTACGCCATCAGAGGCAGATTCGGGGCAGTCACCGTGCCAGGGTAACATCATATGTGGCACCCTCCGCTGCACCCTTAGTAACGCCATCTCCATCTGTCTCATCTCCTCCGGCCTTGCCTCCACCCGAACCAATGCAGATTGGTTGTTCAAAATTGACCCAGGTGGAGCGAAGGCGGAGAATGATGGATCAACTGCCCGAACAAGTCGGGAAACGAATTTGCCTAGGAGTAGTGGGGGGTGACACCCTAGGCACGCCACTTGCACCCCTTAAAGAAAAGAAATTGCTTCTCCCTTGTACAGTTACATGGGAGAAGAAATCTGTGGCCACTGAGGCTTTCATTGACTCAGGCTCAGCGGCCAATTTTATGAACTTTAAGTTTGCTCAGGAGTTGGGTATTCCGCTCACTCCTGTGACACCCCCCATTCAGGTCACGGCAGTAGACGATTCCCCTCTACAACGGAATCGTGCTCTGTCGCAGACCCCGGAGGTGAAGGTCACCATAGGGGTACTGCATGGGGAACAATTATCGTTTTTTGTACTGCACATGTCTACCTCAACTATTATCCTAGGCATGCCGTGGTTGCAACTTCATTCACCTCAAATAGACTGGGCCACGGGTCAGTTAACCACTTGGTCACCTCGTTGTTTTCAGCGGTGTTTGGGGAAGTTGACCTTGGGGCAAACCAGATTTCAGGTGGAAGGGGTACCAGATCAGTATTCTGAATTTTCCGATGTGTTCTGTCCCAAGGCAGCTGATAAATTGCCCCCACATCGTCCTTTTGATTGTCCCATTGATCTCCGTTCAGGTTGTGTTCCCCCCCGGGGTCACTTGTACAATCTATCAGGGCCCGAAAAATTGGCCATGCAGGAGTACATCCGTGAAAATTTGGCCAAGGGTTTCATTCGCCCGTCCCGGTCACCTGCTGGAGCAGGGTTCTTTTTTGTCAAAAAGAAAGACGGAGGCCTGCGACCCTGCATCGATTATCGCGGTCTCAACAAGATTACTATAAAGAATCGCTATCCGTTGCCACTGATAGATGATTTGTTCACTCAGGTTACTGACGCTAAGATTTTTTCTAAGCTAGATTTGCGGGGCGCGTACAATCTGATACGTATAAGAAGGGGCGATGAGTGGAAGACGGCCTTTAATACACCAGACGGGCATTATGAGTACCTGGTGATGCCCTTCGGGTTATGTAATGCTCCGGCCGTTTTTCAGGAACTCATTAACGAGGTATTCCGGGAGGTGTTGGGGAAATTTGTACTAGTTTATCTTGATGATATTCTTATCTTCTCCAACAACCTCACTGAACATAGAAACCATGTGAGGTTTGTGTTAAATCAGTTAAGGCAGAACTCGTTATACGCAAAGCTTGAGAAGTGCATCTTCGAAGTAACATCTGTTGCGTTCTTGGGGTACATAATTTCCACCACAGGCCTGTCTATGGATCCTGCCAAGGTCTCCGCTGTTCTGGAGTGGCCACAGCCGGTTGGGTTGAAATCCCTTCAGCGCTTTCTTGGCTTCGCCAACTACTACAGACGGTTTATAAAGGGGTACTCCACTGTCATTGCTCCCCTTACCTGCCTCACTAAGAAGGGGGCAGATACCACTCACTGGTCTCCTGAGGCTTTACATGCTTTTGCCACCCTGAAGGGCCTATTCTGTTCAGCACCCATCCTCAGACATGTGGATGCCTCTTTCCCGTTCATTGTGGAGGTGGATGCCTCGGAGGTTGGGGTGGGGGCTGTGCTGTCACAGCGGTCAGGCTTGCAGGGTAAAATGCACCCGTGTGCGTATTTCTCTCGCAGGTTCTCCCCTGCAGAGAGGAATTACGATATTGGCAACAGGGAGCTCTTGGCCATCAAATTGGCTTTCGAGGAATGGCGACACTGGTTAGAGGGAGCTGAGCATACCATCACGGTTTACACCGATCACAAAAACCTAGAGTACATCGAGGGGGCTAAGAGGTTGAGCCCTCGCCAGGCTCGATGGTCGTTGTTCTTCTCCAGGTTTAGTTTCATTATTACGTACACCCCAGGGAGCAAGAATGTTAAGGCGGATGCTCTATCCAGATGTTTTGAGTCAGAGACAGCACAGCCCTCCATTCCAGAGCCCATTATTCCCCAGAAATTAATACTGGCAGCCACTGAAACTTGGGAGGATTGGAGGGAGACATTGGCTCCCTTTCAGCAAGACATTCCGGAAGGGAAGCCCGCAGGGGTCCTGTTCGTTCCTCTGCCTTTTCGCCTGCAGGTTCTTGAGATGTTTCATGCACATAAGAACGCAGGGCATCCTGGGGCATCCAGAACACAGGATCTGATAGCCAGATGCGCCTGGTGGCCTTCCTTGGCAGCGGATTGTAAGGAATACGTAAAAGAGTGTTTGATATGTGCCAAGAGTAAACCCTCCCGGCTGGCACCTGTCGGTACGTTGCAGCCTTTGCCCACCCCGAATGAGCCGTGGACCCACCTGTCCATGGATTTTGTGGGCGAGCTTCCCAGGTCTGAAGGTATGGCGGTCATTTGGGTGATAGTCGACCGCTTTAGTAAGATGGCCCACTTTGTGCCTTTGAAAGGACTCCCCTCGGCTCAGGAATTGGCCGAGTTGTTTATCACTCATGTCTTCCGTTTACATGGCATTCCCGAAGACATAGTTTCAGACAGGGGAGTCCAATTTGTCTCACGGTTTTGGAAAGCTTTTTGCCACCTCATGGGCATAAAGCTGTCTTTTTCATCGGGCTATCACCCACAGACCAACGGCCAGACTGAGAGAATAAATCAGTCTTTAGAGCAATTTTTAAGGTGTTATGTGGCAGAGGCGCAGGACGATTGGGTCAGATTTCTGCCCTTCGCAGAATTTGCCCAGAATAATTTAAAAAACTCGTCCTCCGGATTCTCTCCCTTTCAGGTGGTGACGGGGAGATCACCCAAATTTTCCCCATTACCTATAGCCTCCACTCCTTTCCCAGCCCTGGAGGCCTGGCAAAAGTCATTGAAGGACCTTTGGGGGACGGTTAGAAGTAACCTGGAGAAGGCTTTTTTGAGTCAGAAGGGTCAAGCTGACAAAAGACGGTCGCTGGAGTGGAAGTTCCGACCAGGAGACTTGGTCTGGGTGTCCACACGTCACTTGACCCTAAGACAACCTTCGAATAAGCTTGGTCCCAGGTTTGTGGGTCCATTCCCGGTTGTCAGGAAAGTCAATGATGTTACTTACACCGTTGATCTTCCCTCTAGCATGCGGGGGGTGAGGTCTTTCCACGTGTCCCTTCTTAAGCCAGCAGTCCAGGTGGGTCCCACTCCTCCTCCTCCTGTCTTGGTAGATGCCCAACACGAATATGAGGTGGAGAAGATTCTAGATTCACGCTCTGTACAAAACTCGGTACAATACCTCGTGCACTGGAAAGGGTACGGCATTGAGGAGAGGCAATGGGTACCGGGGACGCGCATGCATGCAGACGAATTAAAAAGGGAGTTTCATGCCTTACACCCCGAGAAACCTGGTGGGAGTTGTCCGGAGTCCACTCCTCGGGGGGGGGGGGGTACTGTAAGGAAACGCGGAAAAGCCGCCGTCTCTCGAGGTGAGGCGGCTGTTTCCACGTCCAGCATGGCGTCACAACGCGGAAAAAACGCCGCATGCCGCATGGGCAGTGCGGCGGAATCCGCATTGGTAACGGCGGAATCCACATCAGAGGCGACCCCCGCATTAGATACATTGCAAAACAGTACTGGTGTGGCTGGGACTGATAGTCCACCAAGATTCAGACTTACACGCGCGCGAGCACAGAGGCAGAGTTTAAATAGCAGTTAGAAGGGTGTCGGCTGACCAGCTGGGTCAGCTGACAAATTCCACTGCTCTCATTGGACCAGCAATTAGGGAGGTCCTGGAAAGGTCCTAGAGTATATATACTGCTGGTTGTTCACTTGCTCTTTGTCTGGCGTGCGATCACATATGTGGGAGCACCCAGATCCGTAGTCAGATCCGTTAGTGTGCCGGGACCAGCTGGAGCTGTAATCCTACACTAAGATAGATTCTGTTGATAGCTAAAGTACTAGTTTGATTGTGATTAACTGTTATGACTTCCTGCCTGCCTTGACTATCCTCCTGAACTCTGATCTTGTACCTCGATATTTCTGATACTCTGTTGCCGAACCCCGGCTCGTTCCTTGACTCTGCTTCTGCCTCCTGATTTTGTACCCCGATATTTCTGATACCCCGTTGCTGAACCCTGCCTGTACTTTGACTCTGCCTTTGCCTCCTGATCCTGTACTTTATCTGTCCGTGTGTGTACGACCTGGCTTGTCCGACCTCGAGAACCGACCTTACCGTTAGAGGCGGTTCCTCGCTCTGTTAGCGATCCTTCCTCCTGAGGGTCACTTTCAGATATCCCTTCCTACTGTCAGTCTGACTCCTCCCGTCTTGGAGAGCTCAGGTCTGCGGAAGGAATCTGTGCAGTACTCCTTACTGCATTGAGGCCTTGTCCTCTTAGTGTTACAGTTACACCAAACACTACACTCTACTCGGGTGATCAGAGGTTAGTTTGTATATCGGATTATCGGTGAGACTGCAGTTCACTTATAATCTGGTATATATCTGTATTTTCGGTGATACTGCAGATCACCGGTAATCAGATACTCTCTGCGCCCACCGATCGTTACAATAGTCCATTGACTCCTACTCCTCCCATCCATCACAGGGTAGATTTCTTAAAGTGGTACTGTCCCAACAGCATTCCGATTGTCCATTATATCATCCTCCATGATTCGCATACACTCTTTGTTGCCAATGAAGTGAGATAACTCAAAAACATAATCAAATGAGCAAAGGGTGTACAAAAAATATATATATACATATACTATAATGTAATAAATGACAAAACATACTTCATAAAAATATATAATTATAATTTAATGCCACGAAATTTCATACGCATAATAGCACTCTATCTATTCCTATGTATACAACACCTCCCAGAGCACTACAGGAACCAGCATACTACAGAGGAACCAGGATACTCCTACACACACAACCCTCATGGCATTATGTAGATAAAAAAATTATTATGTAAAATTATATATAAAATAAAGTAAAATAAAATAAAACTTGGGGGGCTTCTACTAGATAGTCTGTGTCCTTCCAAGGGAAATTGATCAATTAATTAGCTGATTAATTAATTATAGAACCCAAATAGTTCCATGTCTTCATTAAGACCCTTTGGGGACAGAGTATCTAGATCAAAAATCCATTTGCTCTCCCTTCTCGACATCTTAGCTATATAATTACCCCCTCTTTTATCCCTCTGCACTATCTCTATCTCTATCCCATAATAAACTACATCCCAAATCCTGCAGTTGTGAAAGAGTTTGAAATGTTTAGATAATGGGTGTTCTTCCCATCCCTTAGAAATATTGTTGAGATGTTCCCCAATACGACTATTAAGGGTTCTCTTTGTACGACCCACATATTTCTTCCCACATGGGCATATCAAACAGTAGATCACACCTTTCGTATCACAGGTGATGAGGTCCCTAATTTTAAAACTCTCACTTCCCCCTTGTACTGTCATAACTTTAGCATACCCCCTAGTCTTTCTACAATTCTGACACCTCCCACATCTAACAAAACCCCCCTCTCCCATACTTCCCATCGATTTTCTCTCTATTTCACCAGCAGACGTTGCAACTTTGAGGCCTATATTATCACATTTTCTATAAATAATAGATGGATGGATCGGGAGTAGCTGGTTAAGGAACTTGTCCTCCCTGAGTATGGGCCAGTGTCTATTAATAATACTGCTAATCTGTTTACTCTGCGCCCCATACTTTAAATTCAATTTTAGGGAGTGATCAACTTCCTCACCAGCCCTCCTTCTATTCTTTTTCGATAACAAGTCATCTCGCTCTAATAAATCAACCTCTCTTCTAGCTGCCTCTATATTTTCCTCATTGTAGCCTTTATCCTTGAATTTCGACGTCAAGGTTACTACCTCTTTTTGATATTGATTGTCTTCCGTACAGTTTCTTTTCAATCTAATGAATTGCCCCTTGGGGATGTTGTTGAGCCAAGAGGGCAAATGACAGCTAGTGGCGAGGATGTACCCGTTTACATCTGTTGGTTTCACATAGGTACGAGTTTTGATCAAACCATCTTCTATATAGATACTCAGATCCAAGAAATTAATACTCTCCTGGCTTACTGTAGATGTAAATTGTAAATTCACGTTATTGTTATTCAAACTATTCATAAATGTCTCTATATAGCATTGTGTTTACTGCCACTCTGTGTCTGCTGGGAACAGTACTACACTGCTCGCTCAGCCACACTATATAGCATTGTGTTTACTGCCACTCTGTGTACCTTGCTCAGCCACACTATATAGCATTGTGTTTACTGCCACTCTGTGTCTGCTGGGAACAGTACAACACCGCTCGCTCAGCCACACTATATAGCATTGTGTTTACTGCCACTCTGTGTACCTCGCTCAGCCACACTATATAGCATTCTGTTTACTGCCACTCTGTGTCTGCTGGGAACAGTACAACACCGCTCGCTCAGCCACACTATATAGCATTCTGTTTACTGCCACTCTGTGTCTGCTGGGAATAGTAGTACACCGCTCGCTCAGCCACACTATATAGCATTGTGTTTACTGCCACTCTGTGTACCTCGCTCAGCCACACTATATAGCATTCTGTTTACTGCCACTCTGTGTCTGCTGGGAATAGTAGTACACCGCTCGCTCAGCCACACTATATAGCATTCTGTTTACTGCCACTCTGTGTACCTCGCTCAGCCACACTATATAGCATTCTGTTTACTGCCACTCTGTGTCTGCTGGGAATAGTAGTACACCGCTCGCTCAGCCACACTATATAGCATTCTGTTTACTGCCACTCTGTGTACCTCGCTCAGCCACACTATATAGCATTGTGTTTACTGCCACTTTGTGTCTGCTGGGAATAGTAGTACACCGCTCGCTCAGCCACACTATATAGCATTGTGTTAACTGCCACTCTGTGTACCTCGCTCAGCCACACTATATAGCATTCTGTTTACTGCCACTCTGTGTCTGCTGGGAACAGTACTACACCGCTCGCTCAGCCACACTATATAGCATTGTGTTTACTGCCACTCTGTGTCTGCTGGGAACAGTACTACACCGCTCGCTCGGCCACACTATATAGCATTGTGTTTACTGCCACTCTGTGTACCTCGCTCAGCCACACTATATAGCATTGTGTTTACTGCCACTTTGTGTCTGCTGGGAAAAGTAGTACACCGCTCGCTCAGCCACACTATATAGCATTGTGTTTACTGCCACTCTGTGTACCTCGCTCAGCCACACTATATAGCATTGTGTTTACTGCCACTCTGTGTCTGCTGGGAACAGTACTACACCGCTCTCTCAGCCACACTATATAGCATTCTGTTTACTGCCACTCTGTGTCTGCTGGGAACAGTACTACACCGCTCGCTCGGCCACACTATATAGCATTGTGTTTACTGCCACTCTGTGTACCTTGCTCAGCCACACTATATAGCATTGTGTTTACTGCCACTCTGTGTCTTCTGGGAACAGTAGTACACCGCTCGCTCAGCCACACTATATAGCATTGTGTTTACTGCCACTCTGTGTCTGCTGGGAACAGTAGAACACCGCTCGCTCAGCCACACTATATAGCATTGTGTTTACTGCCACTCTGTGTACCTTGCTCAGCCACACTATATAGCATTGTGTTTACTGCCACTCTGTGTCTGCTGGGAACAGTACTACACCGCTCGCTCAGCCACACTATATAGCATTGTGTTTACTGCCACTCTGTGTACCTTGCTCAGCCACACTATATAGCATTGTGTTTACTGCCACTCTGTGTCTGCTGGGAACAGTACAACACCGCTCGCTCAGCCACACTATATAGCATTGTGTTTACTGCCACTCTGTGTACCTTGCTCAGCCACACTATATAGCATTGTGTTTACTGCCACTCTGTGTCTGCTGGGAACAGTAGTACACCGCTCACTCAGCCACACTATATAGCATTGTGTTTACTGCAACTCTGTGTCTGCTGGGAACAGTAGTACACTGCCGCTCACTCAGTCACTCCATTATTATATAGCATTGCTGGGATCTGTAGTACTCTGCTCACCCACCCATACCATTGTACTGCCAGTCACTGTGTATATTGCTGGGATCTGTAGTACTTCACTCACCGTCAACCACTATATAGCATTGCGTACTCTGCCAGTCAGTGTGTATATTGCTGGGATCAGTAATACTCCACTCAACGTCAACCACTATATGAGCTCACCATGAGTTCCTCAGAGACCTCCGCTGTGAGCAGCACTCCCAACAACAGCAACAGCCAACGCCCCACGCAAGCTATAACATCCACCCCAGCAGCCAGTGGTCAGCAGCAGCCCTCCCCGGAGGAGAACGTTGTGTCCATCGGTCCGGCGCCAGGGCGATTATTGAGGGCTGCCATTGAGGAGATGATGGGGCCTGATGTGGAGGAGGAGGTCGGGCTCAGGCCAGCATCCCAAGTTAATGTTGAGGACGATGAGGGGTCTGTGTCTGGGGATGTTGGGGTGGCAGAGGTGGTGGGTGGGTCAGACTCAGGAGAAGAGTTGTATGATGAGGATGATGATCGGGACCATCTGTATGTGCCTCAGAGTCCGACCCTGGAAAACATGTTGTATCATGTGTTTAGGTACTAAAATCTGCGTTCCCACTTCCCAGTACTGCCCGGGTCCACGGATCCATATAATTTTTTGGGCAGCACTATCAAACTGTGGTACTATGAGTGAGTTGCCATGGTCCTTCTGTGCTGTCACACTCACCGTCTGTCTGCAGATGGATTGTTCAACACAGCTACGCCATCTGACATGTAGTCCTTGACCATATTCTCCAGGCGATTGGTGTTGGAGGACGTGGAACTGCCCGATTGCTGTTCTGTGGGCTGCTGCATGGGTGTCAGAAAATGTCCCCACTCCAAGGACACTGCCAATACCATTCCCTTTTGGGCACTAGCAGCAGCTTGTGTTCTTTGCTGCCCTCCTGGTCCTCCTGGGTTTGCTGAAGTCAGTCTGTCGGCGTACAACTGGCTAGAGAAGGAGGAGGATGTCAATCTCCTCTCTAAAGTCTCCATCCTCAAGGGCCTGCTGGAATTGTTCAATTTTTGACCTGTCTGACACTTTCTTCAATCAGTTTTTTAATATTGTGTTTGTATAAACTGGGTATAAACCCAGTAATTGGTGTTGTCCAGAATAATGAATAATAATAAATAGTGAATAATGCGCGGGCCGCGTTCAATGCAGTCTAGCATGAATTGAGCCATGTGTGCCAGAGAATCCTGCCAGACTCCTCTGTCTTCATGTTCTTGTGAGCGTTGTGATTGTTGTGATGCACCATATTCGTCACCAGCATCACCTTCTTCCTCTTCTGCTGTCCATTCCCGCTAAATTGTGGAAGTCCAACGTGCACCGCTCTGTCCCTCGGCAGTGGGGGCATCCAATTCCTGCTCCAACTCCAGCTGTTCCTCGTCCTGTTCTTTGTCATAGCTGGGACCAGCGTTTCCTGAGGCAGGTTGCCTTATGTTGGTATCATCACGCTGATCGTTTTCATCTTCAGATTCCCCCACTTGCATCATGCCAGCGGTTTCCATCTTCAACATTGATTTCTTCAGTAAACACAGCAGTGGTATTGTAATGCTGACTGTAGAGTTGTCACTGCTCAGTCACAAGCAACGTGGATTGCTCAACATTTTGGAGGACTTGGCAGAGATCCAACATGGTGGCCCAATCAGATCCACAGAAGCTTGGTAGCTAGCTGCTGGAATGCGCCTCGGCACTGCGCAAAAGCGTGCTAGCATGTGCAGCGTAGAATTCCAGTGCGTAGGGAGGGACATCACCCAGCGAGCGATGGTGCACTAGATTGAAGCGCTCCTGCATCTCTTGGTGAGTCCTTCAGAAGCGGTACTGGACTTTAAAAAATGTTTGTTTTCTTTTCCTTCAACAGAAGATCTGCCACGTTGGAGTGAGGAGGACGCCGCTGACCCCGACACCAAGCTGAACCCCGGCGAACTCAAAGCAGAGGATCTTCAGGAACCCTCAAGGCTTTGAGCAAGCTGTGGAGGATCAGCAGTCCCGACGAGACCTCTCCTCATATGTGACTGTGTGCAGTGGAGTAGAGCTCCCCAGAACAACCTCTCCCTTGTCACTTTGTCACTGGTCACTTTGTCACTTTGTCACTTTGTCATTTTGTCACTTTGTCACTTGTCACTTTGTCACTTGTCACTTGTCACTTTGTCATTTTGTCACTTTGTCATTTTGTCACTTTGTCAGTCACTTTGTCACTTTGTCACTTTGTCACTTTTCACTTTGTCACTTGTCACTTGGTCACTTGTCACTTGGTCACTTGTCCAGATGATCTCGGTACACCTCCTGCGATTCAAATTCCTGCACACATTGCTCTGGGATTTGGGTGTGATGAATGATGCATCTAACTGGCCACCGGAGGCAATTAAGGCCTTCAAAACATTGAAAGCAGCTTTCTGTTCCGCCCCCATTTTGCGTCATGTTGAGTTGTTGACGTCATGTTCATCCTTGGCCTCGCCTTGCATTTCAGTGCGAGGTGCATTTTCCACAGAAAAAGGTTGTGAATACGGGCACAACATTTGTGGCTGTTCCATTGACCTTTCACAGGTAGAAGATTGTGGCGGTGGGAATAGCTCCTCCGAATAGCCCATTGTGTCCTGAAAACTACTCATTGCATTGCTTTGCGCACGCATTTTTTTGTCCTCATGCAAGGCCTGAGTTGCGCCTGAAAGCGTGGCCTTCTCCTCCTGCGCCTCCTCCTGTTCCATCACGTCTGCTGCTGCTGGGTTAGCGTTGCCGCCCGGTCCCTGTTTATTGAACCTCTTATCTTTATTACATTTATGACTGCATGGCGGTACAAAGCATGCTATCCGCACACTTCTTGTCCTCATGCAAGGCCTGGGTTGTTGTGTCTCAAAGCGTGGCCTTCTCCTCCTGCGCCTCCTCCTCTTCCATCACGTGTGCTGCTGCTGCTGCTGGGTTAGCGTTGCCGGTCCCTGTTTATGGAACCTCTCATCTTTATTACATTTATGACTGCATGGCGGTAAAAAGCATGCTATCCGCACGCTTCTTGTCCTCCTGCAAGGCCTGGGTTGTTGTGTCTCAAAGCGTGGCCTTCTCCTCCTGCGCCTCCTCCTGTTCCATCACGTGTGCTGCTGCTGCTGCTGGGTTAGCGTTGCCGGTCCCTGTTTATGGAACCTCTCATCTTTATTTCATTTATGACTGCATGGCGGTAAAAAGCATGCTATCCGAACGCTTCTTGTCCTCATGCAAGGCCTGGGTTGTTGTGTCTCAAAAAGCGCGGCCTTCTCCTCCTGCGCCTCCTCCTCCTATTCCATCACGTGTGCTGCTGCTGGTGCTGGGTTAGCGTTACCGGTCCCTTTTCCTGGAACCTCTTCTCTGTATTACATTTATGACTGCATGGCGACAAAAAGCATGTTACCTGTGCAAAGAAACATGACATTTTCCACATTTAAAAGACAGTTTTTCCTTTGAAAATTTACAATCAATTTTCTCAAAAACTATAAGCTCTTTTTCAAATATTTTTTTCCTCTTGTACCCACTCCCAAGGTGCACATACCCTGCAAATTTGGGGTATGTAGCATGTAAGGAAGCTTTACAAAGCACGAAAGTTCGGGCCCCTATTGACTTCCATTATGTTCGGAGTTCGGCGCGAACACCCGAACATCGCGGCGATGTTCGGCGAACGTTCGCAAACCCGAACATCTAGGTGTTCGCCCAACACTAACCCCAGTTAGCTAGTGAGTGACAGGGACCCCCAATAGTGAGTGAAAGGGACCCCCGTTAGATAGTGACAGGGACCCCCGTTAGATAGTGACAGGAACCCCAGTTAGATAGTGACAGGAACCCCAGTTAGTGAGTGACAGGGACCCCAGTTAGTGAGTGACAGGGACCCCAGCTAGTGAGTGACAGGGACCCCAGTTAGTGAGTGACAGGGACCCTGGTTAGTGAGTGACAGGGACCCCCGTTAGCTAGTGAGTGACAGGGACCCCCGATAGATAGTGACAGGGACCCCCATTAGCTAGTGAGTGACAGGGACCCCCAATAGTGAGTGACAGGGACCCCCGTTAGCTAGTGAGTGACAGGGACCCCCGATAGTGAGTGACAGGGACCCCAGTTAGTGAGTGACAGGGAACCCCATTAGCTAGTGAGTGACAGGGACCCCCAATAGTGAGTGACAGGGACCCCCGTTAGCTAGTGAGTGACAGGGACCCCCGATAGTGAGTGACAGGGACCCCCGTTAGATAGTGAGTGACAGGGACTACCAATAGATAGTGAGTGACAGGGACCCCCGTTAGCTAGTGAGTGACAGGGACTCCCTATAGTGAGTGACAGGGACCCCCAATAGATAGTGAGTGACAGGGACCCCCGTTAGCTAGTGAGTGACAGGGACCCCCGATAGTTAGTGACAGGGACCGCCGATAGATAGTGAGTGACAGGGACCCCCGATAGAAAGTGAGTGACAGGGACCCCGTTAGCTAGTGAGTGACAGGGACCCCCGATAGATAGTGAGGGACAGGGACCCCCGTTAGTGACAGGGACCCCAGTTAGTGAGTGACGGGGACCCCCGTTAGCTAGTGAGTGACAGGCACGCCCCCCCTCCCTCCCTTACCTCGCAGCCAGCAGACCTCGATCAGTGCCACGGGCGACCCAACCAGATAGAGTGGGCGCCGGACGCACCACGCTGTATATGCGGAAGTGATGTCACTTCCACATATCAGCGGTGTACGCTAGGTCCTAGCGCCCGCTGTATCTGGGGGAGGGCAGCGGCGGCCGGGGGGGCAGCGGCGGCCAGGAGGGGACAGCGGGCAGTGCCGGGCACCCACCGGGCACCCCTGGGGAAGAGATCCAGGGCACCCGAGGACAGATTGGGGGCACGTGCCCCCCAAAATAGGGCTAGCAAGGCCCCTGCTCCTGGCTGATTCTTATTGCTAAAATAGCACCCCACCACAGCTCTTTTGAGAGCTAGTCTTGTTCTTGTGATCTATTTTTTTTCTGTGTGTCCCACTGACACATGTGTTGCATAGACAGCCTTGCTAATTCATACTGTGTGTGCGCCACTGCCAGCCAGGCCCAAGCACATTCAGTGACTACCTGTGTGTGTGTGACAGGTGCACATTGTAATATCCAGTACTGCATATACCTGCCTGTTGTGTTCAGTGAATCCACCTCATCACTGCATATACCTACCTGTTGTGTTCAGTGAACCCACCTCATCACTGCATATACCTACCTGTTGTGTTGGGTGCACCCATATGGGCTTGAAAACCACCATGGCCTGCACTCTCGCCATGGTGCACACCAGTCCAGCACGGCCATCACTACGCAAACAGCTGTTTGCGGTGCGTTACACAGTGAGTTTGGTGTGTCAGTGTGAAGCAGTACTCTAATTACACTCCCTGATTGATGTGTACACATGCAAGATGTTTTAAAGCACTTTAGGCCTGCAATTTAGCATTCAATGTGATTTCTGCCCTTAAAACGCTGCTTTGCGTCAAATTCAGATTTTCCCCCGGGACTTTTGGCATGTATCCCACGCCGCCATGCCCCCTCAAGGTGTTAGACCCCTTGAAACATATTTTCCATCACTTTTGTGGCCAGCATAATTTTTTCTAGTTTTCAAAGTTCGCTTCCCCATTAAAGTCTATTGCGGTTCGCGAAGGTTTGCGCAAACCGAAAATCAGAGGTTCGGCCATCTCTAATTTTGATAACGGTGAGGTACTGCACACTTTTGTGACCTAGACGACTTCTCCATGACAATGCCTCCAGCTGCACTTAAGGTCCTTTCTGACAGGACGCTTGAGGCAGGGCAAGACAGAAGTTGGATGGCAAATTCTGACAGCTCTGGCCACAGGTCAAGCCTGCGCACCCAGTAGTCCAGGGGTTCATCACTGCTCACAGTGTCTACATCCACACTTAAGGCCAGGTAGTCGGCTACCTGCTGGTCCAGGCGTTGGTGGAGGGTGGATCCGGAAGGGCTAAGGCGTTGGACTAAAGAATTTCCGCATGTCCGACATCACCATGAGATCGTGGGAGCGTCCTGTCCTTGCCTGCGTGGACATGGGAGGAGGAGGATTACTGGCAGTGGCACCTTTATTCCGTTGTGCTGTGACATCACTCTTAAACTCACTGTAAAGCATAGTTGCCAGCTTGTTCTGCAAGTGCTGCAGCCTTTCTGCCTTCTGGTGATTTGGAAACATCTCCGCCACTTTGTGCTTCTAGTAGCGTGGCCACTTAGTACAGCTCATTCCCCTTAAGTTTTTTTTTTATACGGGGTCCCTCAACAGACTGGACAGCATGAAAGTTGCCATCTGCACAAATTTGGATGCAGACGTACTATTCATCTCCTCTTGCTCTTCCTCAGTGATTTAAGGTAAGTTCTCCTCCTCCTCCAGCCACGAACAATACCACGGGAAAGTTGAGCAGCACAAGCCCCATGCAACGCCTGCTGCGGTTGTTCTTCCGCCTCCTTCTCCAAAAAAACACCTTCCTCATCATCTGACCCCTCCCCACACGAGTCTTCCTCCTCCCCCTCCTCTGTGCTGCCGCAGGTGTTGAGGAAATATCTGGTTCTGAGAATTGATCCCACAACTCTTCCTCCTGTTCCTGTTCCTGTTCACGCTCCTCCACAGCTTGATCCACCTTACGCACGGCATGCTCCAGGAAGAAAGCATATGGGATCAAGTCGCTGATGGCGCCTTCACTGCGACTCACCAGGTTTGTCACCTCCTCAAATGGCCGCATGAGCCTGCAGGCATTTTGCATGGGTGTCCAGTACTTCGGCCAGAATATCCCCATCTCCCCAGAGTGTGTCCTTCTACTGTAGTTGTAGAGATAGTGGTTGACGGCTTTCTCCTGTTGTAGCAGGCGGTTAAACATAAGGAGGGTTGAATTCCAGCGAGTCGGGCTATCGCAAATCAAGCGTCTCACCGGCAAGTTCGTTCTCCGCTGAATATCGGCCAAGCGTGCCAGGGCCGTGTAAGACCACCTGAAATGCCCACACAACTTCCTGGACTGCTTCAGGGTGTCCTGTAAGCCTGGGTACTTAAACACAAATCTCAGAATTATTAGATTCAGCACATGTGCCATGCAGGGTACATGTGTCAACTTTCCCAAATTCAAAGCCGAAATGAGATTACTGCCATTGTCACACACCACGTTGCCAATCTCCAGTTGGTGCGGGGTCAGTCACTGATCCACCTGTTTATTAAGTGCAGCCAGGAGAGCTGGTCCAATGTGACTCTCCGCTTTGAGGCAAGACATGTCTAAGATGGCGTAACACCATCGTACCTTGCATGCATCATAGGCCCTGGGGAGCTGGGGCTGTGTAGCTGGAGAGGAGATCGCAGCACCAGTAGAGATGCACTGCCACTCAGCCAAGGAGGAGGAGGAGGACGACAGCGAACAGGATGTAGCAGGAGGAGTAGGAGAGGAGGTGGCAGCAGGCTTGCCTGCAAGCCGTGGAGGTGTCACAACTAGGTCCGCTGCACAGCCACGTACTCCTGCTTGCCAGCGGTCACCAGGTTGACCCAATGGGCTGTGTAAGTAATACACCTGCCCTGACCGTGCTTGGCAGACCAGGCATCTGTGGTCAGATGGACCACTTGCCTTTCAACTTCACGGTACAGTTGGGGTATCGCCTTTTTGGAGAAATAATTGCAGCCTGGTATCTTCCACTGCGGTGTCCCAGTGGTAACAAATTTTTTCGGAAGGCCTTTTTGGTATGGTATTTTGGTATGGTAACAGCTGGCGAGCTAACAGTTCTACCAAGCCAGCTGTCAGATGCTGGGCAAGGGGGTGACTTGCAGACATTGGCTTCTTCCACTCAAATATTCTTCCTCACGGACACCCGGTTGCTGCTGTGGGCAGAGGAGCAGGAACCGCTCAAGGTGATAGGCGTAGTGGAGGAGGGTGGCTGTGATTGTGAAGGTGCAAGGGAGAAATCAGCTGAAGATGATGCACCTGAAGGAGGAAGAGGAGAAGGAGCGTGGCTTTGCTTTTGTGTGCTGCTTTTCCTCAGGTGGTCTTGCCATTGCAGTTTGTGCCTTTTCTCCATGTGCCTTCGTAAGGCAGTTGTCCCTATGTGGGTGTTGGCCTTTCCACGGCTCAATTTTTGGCGGCAGAGAGAACAGATGGCATTGCTCTGATCTGAGGCAGACACACACAAAAATTTCCACACCGCTGAGCCCAGGGGTGTGGGAGCTATGGTGGCATCAGCAGCTGACGTTGAAGGGCATGTTGGCTGGCTGTCCATAGGTGGCGATACATGGCACTGGACACTGCCACCCGCTGTTTCTGATGACAAGCTCCCCCTGCTTCTTTCAGCAACTCATCTACTCCTACTCCTCTCTGACTCCCCCTCTGAACTGTCCCCTTGGTCATCTTGTCTACTAGGATCCCACGTGGCATCCATGGCAGTATCATCATCATCATAATCATCCTCCCCAGCTTTGCTTGCATCAGACACCTCCAAAACTGCACCAACAGCAGGTACTTCATCATCCTCCTCCTCACACCTTACATCCATAGTGTCGCCTAACTCAGACATATGAGGTGGTGTAACTTGCTTAGCGCCTTCATCTTGACAATAATGGCTGTGAATCAGTGAATTCCCCACCAAATAACTACTGCGAAGTGTCAAATGCAGCAGATGTGGTGCTTGTAGTAGCGCTGGTGGCTGCAGAAGATGAGGTGTTGTGTGTTAAATAGTCAACCACGTCCTGAAAATCTTGGGAGTTGATGGGACGTGCCTTCTTCTGAGCACTATACTGACTATACGGTCCAGGGCCGCACTAAATCACGTCAGCATGACCTCGAACACACCTGCCGGGTGGCCTGCCTCTGGCTCTGCCTCTGCCGTTTGTTTTTTCTATATCGGGGGGATGAAGTGAAAGGTATGCACTGACTTGACTAATACAATGTGCAGTCGCACAGCTGCAGTGAAAGGTATGCAGTGACTGGTATTACAATACAATGTGTAGCTGTCACACAGGTGCAGTTAACAGGTATGCATGGACTGGTATATTACACAGAGTGCGGTCACACAGGTACTGTAAACAATTATGCAATGACTAGTATTACGAATGTGCAGCTGTCACGCACACACGTACCGTGAACAGGTGCAGTGACTGGTGGTATATAACACTGCATGCGCTCACGTAGGTAGGTGCACTGAACAGGTAGGTATGCAGTGATTGGTATTACAAATGTGCAGCTGTCACACACATAGGTACCGTAAACAGGTGCAGTAACTGGTATATAATATAACACTGCGTGCGCTCACGTAGGTAGGTGCACTGAAAAGGTAGGTATGCAGTGATTGGTATTACAAATATACAGCTGTCACACACACAGGTACTGTGAACAGGTGCAGTGACTGGTGGTATATAGCACTGTGTGCGCTCACGTAGGTAGGTCCAATGAACAGGTAGGTATGCAGTGATTGGTATTACAAATGTGCAGCTGTCACACACACAGGTACTGTGAACAGATGCAGTGACTGGTAATCAATATAACACTGAGTGCGCTCACGTAGGTAGATGCACTGAACAGGTAGGTATGCAGTGATTGGTATTACAAATGTGCAGCTGTCACACACACTGGTACCATAAACAGGTGCAGTGACAGGTGGTATATATCACTGTGTGCGCTCATGTAGGTAGGTGCACTGAACAGGTAGGTATGCAGTGATTGGTATTACAAATGTGCAGCTGTCACACACACAGGTACCGTGAACAGTTCCAGTGACTGGTGGTATATAACACTGCGTGCGTTCACGTAGGTAGGTGCACTGAACAGGTAGGTATGCAGTGATTTGTATTACAAATGTGCAGCTGTCACACACACAGGTACCGTAATCAGTTGCAGTGACTGGCGGTATATAACACTGCGTGCGCTCATGTAGGTAGGTGCACTGAACAGGTAGGTATGCAGTAATTGGTATTACAAATGTGCAGCTGTCACACACAGGTAGTCACTGAATGTGCTGGGCCTGACAGTGGCACAGTAGGAATTACCAAGGGGCCAAAGGCCAGCTACGATTGTCTGACAGGGCTGTATATGCAACACAATTGTCTGTGGGACACACACAAAAAATAGATCACAAAAGCATCATTAGCTCTCAAAAGAGCTGTTGAGGGGTGCTTTTTAGCAATAAGTATCAGCAAGGAGCAAACGAAAAAGCCTAACACAAGAGCCTAACGAAGCTTTCCCTATGTCTACGGCAGGTTCTCTCTCTACTCTAACTACTGCAGCCACATGAGTGATTGAAAAGGCTGATGCTGCCTGCCTTTTATAAGGGGGGGGGGGGCTCCAGAAGGGAGTGTAGTCTGATTGGCTACCCTGTGTCTGCTGACTGTGATGTAGAGTGTCAAAGTTGACCCTAATGATATAGTATAGGGGGCGGGTCAAACTCGCATATAGTTTGCGGTTGACCCCGAACGCAAACCACTGAAGTTCACGCGAATCGGTTCGCGGTCAAACCGCTTGGGCCATCTCTATAAATCATTTCAACCTGAACAGCAAGATACCACAGGGGCCTTATGGTGTTCATGCCTCAAGGGATCAGAACTATTTTGGTGTCATAAGTAAGAAGTAGAGAATAGTAAGTAGGTGTTTATATATATATATATATATATATATATATATATATATATATATATATATATATATATATATATATATATATATATATATATATATATATATATATATATATATATTTGTCAGTTCAGTGTAGAATAATCATAAACTCTTTTTAAATGATCTTAAAACTTTTATCTTTAGCAGGCAGCAGTGCTAGCTGATATCCAGATTTTATTGTGTAATTTTCCATGAATTTTATGGTTGGAAAAATGAAAACCCTTTAGTTATGTTGTTGATTTTGTGAGTATACTGACTAGATATAGCTTAGCACAGCTACCAAGATCTGTATTGGCAGATTTACCTTAGCAGAGGCCGCAAACAGTCTTGCCCAATCTCTTTCCCTCTACAGCTTAATTACTAAAGAAGTTGTCTCTTTTTGTCATTAATCCTCATAGGCACAGTAAAGACATCCAATAACAACCATTGAGCAGCCTATACAATAATCATTATCACATAACAGTCATGGAAATCCAGAAATTAACAAAGTCTCTCTTATTGGAGCTATAATAAGAAAATATGTACAGTAATAGCCTGGTTCGAATTCTAATCAATGGGTTCTTATGTCAATTACATTGTCAATATATATTTGCCTACTTAAAGAGGCACTATAGCAAAAAATTGTAAAAAGTAAAATATGTGCCAACATAAACAAATAAGAAGTACGTTTTTTCCAGAGTAACATGAGCCATAAATTACTTTTCTCCTATGTTGCTGTCACTTACAGTAAGTAGTAGAATTCTAATAGATGTGATGGCTTTGGACTATTCCATCTCTTCATGGAGGGATTTTCAGGGATTTATTTATTTTCAAAAGCACTTAGTGAATGGCAGTTTCTCTGTCCAACTGCCAACAAATGTGCAGCGAGCAGGGAAGCTGGCCAGCATCATTGTTTAAATCCTTTTCAGGTAATAGCTTTATAAAGAATAAAAGCCTTGCTGAGAATCCCCTATAAAGAGATGGACTGGTCCAAACCCTGTCGCTTCTGTCAGAATTCTACCTACTGTAAGTGACAGCAACATCAGAATCAGAATCAGAATCACGTTTATTTCGCCAAGTACAACGGGGTTGTACCCAGAATTATTTTTGGCTCAAACAGGGTCGGAGATGGTACAAACACATGCATGCAATCCAACATACACAGTCAGGTACAGTAGTACAAAGTAGCATATACCTATATATACAACACATAACTGTAATGAAGGATGCGTGGGGAAGTCTGGAGAGCTGTGTGAGGGGAGCAGCTGGTGGCCATCTGCTGGTGGCGCTCGCTCGACTCCGCAGCAGCTCCAGACGCCCCGCAGTGTGTCCTGGAAAAGAGTGGACAGCGAAAGAGAGAGAGAAAGAGAGAAGGGATAGCCAAAGAGACTGAGGAAAGAAAGAAAAACAACAAGAACCAGGGCAAGAGGAGAGAGACAGAGGCAGAGTCCCCCCCAGGGCTGCAGGTTAAAAGCACCCCAGGGTCCGACAATCAGTCCGGACAGTGTCCATTCCTGTGGAAAGTCACCAGGTGGGCCACTGATCTTCAGGGCTGCTGGGTGGTGGTGCAGGCTGACCGCTGATCCTCCAGGCTGGGTGGTGCAGACCGACATGGACCTCGGCAGTGGCAGAAGTGGACACTGGGCAGTCGAGCAGGCTGGAGGCTGCGGCTGGTGAAGACCCTCGCGGGAGTTCAGCCTGAGGATCTCTTCCACATGGGTGGCCCGGCAGGAAGCAGCGGTGGTCAGGCCTCCTGTGACCTACATGCTCAGGGTTGGCATCCTGGAGTCCTAGGCACCGATGCAGTGGCCCACGTGGTGGAGGGGGATCTTGCAGCCTCATTGATCCCGGGCTGCGGAGGATGAGTGCTCCTGCAGAGCTGGTGCATATGACCCGCACCACGTGGACGCCCGAGCCTAGGGTCAGCAGCTTCCCATGAGCCCGCCCAGGTGTTGGAGCTGTCGTGGCAGTGGCTGAGGGGCTGGCTCGGGGCAGCAGCCGGGCAACAACAAAAGTGCCAGTGCACAGAAGACCGAACAGCTGATCTGCTGTCGGCCGCATGTGGTGTGTGAAGCCGGGCACACCCGACCCGCCAGTGGCCTGCATCCTGGCCAGTCCTCCGTGACTGGAATGTGCCGAGGACGTGAGCCTCCCCACTGGGAGCCATCCTAGCCACAATGCTGCCGTGAGGTCGGCGCGCATGGTGTCGCTGATGGTCCAGGGGCAGCGGTGGCAGATCCCCGTGTTGCCTCTCCTGCGCGCTGCACGTGGGCTGATCCTCTTCACCGGCAGATCTCCTGTGCGCTGCACGTGGGCTGATCCTCTTCACCAGCAGATCTCCTGTGCGCTGCATGTGGGCTGATCCTCTTCACCGGCCATCCCATCCCACACCACGGTCCATGACCAGCCAGATCGACACTGCTGATGACCTCCACCTCCTACCCCAGCAAGAGGCAAGCCCACAGGTGAGTGGAGGGAGAGACCTCCATCAAAAAAGCAGAAAAGGCCGGAGCCCTGTAGCAGAGGCGTCCGAGTCCAGCGCCATCTTGGTGGAATCAACATAGGGGAAAAGTAATTTATGGTTCATTTTACTCTGGAAAAAAACATACTTCTTATTTGTCTATGGACTTGATTCACAAAAGCGTGCTAAGTGTTAGCACGCCAGTGAAAAGCAGCTTGCAAACGTGCAAACAAGAGATGAATAATGAAGGAGGCACTCCAATGGCAAATAAACTTGCATTTATAATTCAGGTAGCATAACACAAAATGTTCCGGGGCGGACCCCTTTCTCAAGTGTACATGCAACCACGTGAAAACACAACATACTTATGCACAGCAGTGCACCACACCCTTCATGGAAGACCTGCCCCCTTTGGTCAGCTGACCAAAATTACATTAATTGTCCAGATTAACCCTTTCAGGGTAAGTCCATAGTCCAATCTTGATGGGCACTACACCTCAAGTGTCTACTCAATGAAACACCTGAGATACATAAGTGTAAGCAAACATTCAGTAACAATACATATAATAATAATAATAATAATAATAATACGAACATTTATATAGCGCTTTTCTCCTGTCGGACTCAAAGCGCTCAAGAGCTGCAGTCTGATTTACTTTGTGCTTGATTGTTTAGAAATGGTATTAGTGGACAACTATTTTAGATTCGAGAATGATTACTATTTGCAGAGACAAGGGACAAGTATGGGGTCCCCTGTGGCCCCGTCATTCGCTAATTTATTTATGTATAAACTTGAACAGAGCGTGTTTATTAAGAATGAGAAATATTGTCACAATATCATTGGGTATTTCAGATTTGTGGATGACATCCTCATTTTGTGGCAGGGTCAGGTGGATGAGCTCAGGTTGATGGTGGATGAGGCCAATCAGGCCCACCCTACTATTAAATTCACCATGGAAGCCTCTGACAGTGTGAATCAATATCTGGATGTATTGATCACAGTGACAGAGGGGGGATTGCGTACTGACCTATTTACCAAACCAACGGATCGGAATAATCTGCTTAGGGTAGATAGTTTCCATAATAGGAATGTAATCAAAGCAATCCCTAAAGGTAAATTCCTAAGAGCCAGGAGGATTGCATCCACTGAGGAAGGTTACCAGGCTGCAGCAGAAAGACAAGTTTACTTCCAAAGGGTATGATCGCAAAATGCTTGATAAGGTGAAGATTGAGGAGGGAGGAGTTACAAGAGATTCCTTGCTGGAGAATAGACCTAGACAGGATCGGGTGGCTGGCCGTATCCCATTTGTACAGACATACTGTAAGCAGTCGGGTTTGGTAAGACAGGCGGTGAATCGGTATTGGCCAGTTTTGCAGCAAGACCCTGTGTATGGGGACATTTTTAAAGAACCTCCATTGTTTTCATTTAAAAAGGGTACAACAGTCAGAAATTTGGTCAGCAAAGTGGACCTATCACAAAGATGTGTTGAGATGAGTAAACTCACAAGGAAAAAAGGGATGTTTCCGTGCATGAACTGCAATTCTTGCAACGCAATTATCAAGGGGGAGTACGTGTGCCATCCGCATACTGGTAAAAACATTGGTATAAAATCCATGTACACTTGTGACAGCACTTTTGTGGTTTATGCACTGAAGTGTCCCTGTGGGTTCCTATACATTGATAAAACTACCAGAGATGTCAGAACAAGAGTGCAGGAACACAGGGGCTCGATCCGCGGATTTAAGCCAGCCGTACTGAGCAGTCACACTCCGGTGAGCAAACATTTTTTTGCCCGAGGACATGGAGTCTCACAGCTTAAATGGATGGTCTTGGATCATGTGCCACCACCTAGAAGGGGAGGAGACAGGGACAGGTTGCTGTTGCAAAAAGAGGCGCGATGGATGAGAAAATTGAATTCCATCGCGAGGTTTGAATGAAATGTTCAGTATGAAATGCTTTTTGTGATTAATGCCCTGTTGTATTTTCTCTTCCAGGTTGTGATGTCTTGTCATCGCTTTGGTGGGTGGTGGAGAGAGGGAACATTCGCATCCCTGGGGAAGTGAGTCTATGCAAAGATGGCTTAATGTCTGCTATATGTGGCTGAATAGAGTACTGGTTAAGGGCACTGCCTTTGACATGGGAGACCAGAGTTCGAATCCTGGCTAGGGTCAGTACCTATTTAGTAAGGAGTTCAAGGCAAGACTCCCTAACACTGCAGGGTGGCCTCCTGAGCGCATCCCAGTGGCTGCAGATCTTGAGTGCTTTGAGTCCAACAGGAGAAAAGCGCTATATAAATGTTCGGGTTATTATTATTATTATTATATGTATTGTTACTGAATGTTTGCTTACACTTATGTATCTCAGGTGTTTCATTGGGTAGACACTTGAGGTGTAGTGCCCATCAAGATTGGACTATGGACTTACCCTGAAAGGGTTAATCTGGACAATTGATGTCACTTTGGTCAGCTGACCAAAGGGGGCGGGTCTTCCATGAAGGGTGTGGTGCACTGCTGTGCATAAGTATGTTGTGTATTCACGTGGTTGCATGTACACTTGAGAAAGGGGTCGGCCCCGAAACATGTTGTGTTATGCTACCTGAATTATAAACGCAAGTTTATTCGCCATTGGAGTGCCTCCTTCATTATTCATCTCTTGTATGATTGTTGTGGAGTGGTGACCCACAGAGGGATCGAGCACCGGCGGACCAGGCGAAGTGACCTGGTGGAGGGTTTTTACTCAGCATCCCTACCTTTTGAGTATCACGTGCAAACTGCCTCTTCGTGCGCTAATGCGTGCGTAAGAGTTTGTGCGCTTAAAGTTTAGTGCTCATAAAGTTTTGCTCGCGTAAAGTTTTATGCGCCCATTAAACTCTATGCGACTTTCTGCGTGCATCGGACTTTGCGCGCGAGTCTATTCCTCAAAACGGTGCTAACCAACTTAGTACAATGGTTATCACGCCCAAAAGTCTTTAGGCGTGCTAAGTAGGTTAGCACCGCTTTGTGAATCAAGCCCTATGTCTGTACATATTTTTAATGTTACAATTTTATTATTATTATTATTGTTGTTTATTATGAATAATAATTGTGTTTATTCATATTCAAATCGTTAGTCTCATTATGAGTGTATCAGCCATTAGCTCAGAACAAAACATTGATTAACATTCTGGATGTGATAATATCAATAGTATATATGCAAGATATTGTAACAGAAAACAGAAGAAGAGACAACCACATAATGTTCCTGCCTTTCACACTGCTAGATGTTCACAGAAACCTTGTAAATCTTTAAATTAGTGTTGAACAAGAATGAAGGAGTTGTGGGCTCGTATTTTTGAATCAGGCTTTGACGCATCACACATCACTGTAGCTGCCCCGCAGCCTATTAATGCTATAGCAAGCCTTGAATGGGAAGGAGACATTGATCTTTTGTTTTATCTGTTATGTCTCAGAAATAATTTTTCCAGCTAACTTATCAATAAGAGAGAAAATAGTTTCATATGAAAAAAAAAAAAAAAAAAGACCAAGACTGTAATAATTAACCACTTGAGGACTGTCTTACACCTGCCCCCCCCCCCCCCAGTGGCTAGGCTATTTTTTACAATTTAGGCCACTGCAGCTTTAAGGCCTTGCTGCAGGGCCGTTCAACTCAACACACAAGTAAGTTATTCCCCCAACTTCCCCCCCCCCCTCTCTGGCCACCAACAGAGCTCTCTGTTGTGAGCTGTGATTTCTGCAAGGATGTTTGTTTATTTCTTATGTTTATTTATTTGTTTTTTTGTTTTTGTTTTTTTTAATACATTTACTCTTTTTTCCCTTATTTTTATCCAGGACGCCCCGCCAGCGAGTCACAGCAATCGGCTGTCATAGGCATCAGCCTGTCTTCTCTCCCTCATTCTCCCATCCCTCTTCTCTCCCTCATTCACCTTTGGTTCCCCCCTTCCCATAGTGCTGGCTGTCTTCTGGTCATACAGGAAGGCTAAATAAAAGTGCCTTTCTCCCCTCTCTCTGGATAGTGTAAATGTTAAGGGCTCTGCCTCTTGCACAGATGACCTGGGTTTAAATCATAGCAAAGTTTAGCTCTTCCTGCTCAGTAATCCAGCACCTATTCAGTAGGAAACCATGGGCAAGACTCCATAACATTGCTACTGCCTACTGAGCAAATCTTAGTGGCTGCAGCTCAAGCGCTTTGAGTCTGCCAGGAGAAAAGTGCAATATAAATGTTCCTTGTTACGCTCTACTTTGCCCCCTATCTTACCCTCACAATTTAATCACCCCAATCTTGTTATTAGTAACCCTAGCCTATAGCTGTCAATACATGCATTCATTTTACAGACAGATTATTTCGAATCTGGTGATTATTAACCACTCACATGGATCATAATTTCAATAAATCCATGGCTAAAATGTAACAAAATTACGAACAAATAGTACATTTTTCAATAGAACAGAGTTGTTTAGTGGCGGTAGATCGGGGGCCCATAGTATTGCACTGTATGACAGTGCAATGATGCAGTTCAATATATTTCATGGTGAAATCTATTACAAATCTGTGTGCAGTGTATGGAGGAATTGATGTCTCTCTGATCAGATTAAGATCACAGAAGGATTGATGTGTTTGCCACATGTGGCCAAATTCTATGCGTGTGTGGCTACCTTAATACTTTCTCTTCATTTTATCCCTATTCCCATAATCCTATCCCTAAATTGTCCAATTGCTAATTTTCCCTAACCTCCTCCATGTTAGATACTTTGACTTAACTATAAATCCTTTCCACTTAAATACCTGATCCCGTGATTGCTCAGTATAGTTAAAACACTTATTTTCCATAACAGATAGCCCTACCCTAACTTTAAAACCATATACACAAGTATGATATATTTTCTGGTGAAACGCTGCCACATCACAATTATTTTCTGGTGAAACACTGCTGCATTATAATTAGTTTCTGGTGAAACACTGCTGCTTTATGATTATTTTCTGGTGAAACGCTGCAGCATTACAATTATTTTCTGCTAAAACGCAGCCGCATTATGATTATTTTCTGGTGAAATGCTGCTGCATTACGATTATTTTCTGGTGAAACGCTGTTGCATTACAATTATTTTCATGGGGGGGGGGGGTGCCACGGAGGGAGGGGAGACACCAAAGTTTTTATCACCTGGAGGGACAAAATGGTCAGAGGTACCCCTGAGGAAACATCTCATATTGCAGAGGATTCAGTGAAACCCTAATGCACAGGGATAATACCAATGACTAAATTGCAAACTCACACAAAAATGCAAAAAAAAAAAAAAAATTACATCCAGACCACTTTTGCAACCAATTAAAAAGTGCATCTATCCCTTTGCGTTTTTATATTGTTCTTCATTTTTGGAGGGTAGGGGATTGAGCCCTTAGATTGTGTTTGAGAAGGAAACTGGTCACATATTCAAAGCCCACCTAAATATGACAGCATGATCCATGCCAGGGTTTTCCTTTCTGTAGCTGGACATAGTAATGCAAGTCTTATCAAGAAAATGATCATTATATTGTATTAAAAAAAATTACAGTCTTGGAGTGAATAGCAGCTAGGGTTGAGCGTAATGACCTAATTTCGATTTCGCGAAATTTCGCGTAATTACTGTAGTAACGATTATGGCCGTAAGTACATAATCGTAATGAAGAAGTATTTCGTGAAATTTCGCGTAACCGTAATTTTCGCGTATTTTTCGCATTACAGTGGGTGTCGCGAAATTACGTTTGCGTTGCATGCAACCGTTTGTAAGCGTAGTTACATGCCGTAATTTCGCGATAGTTCATATTACTGTAAGCGTTAATTTTCGCTTAGTTTTCGCGTTACGGTGGGTATCGCGAAATTACGTTTGCGTTGCATGCAACCGTTTGTAAGCGTAGTTACATGACGTAATTTCGCGATAGTTCATATTACTGTAAGCGTTCATTTTCGCTTAGTTTTCGCGTTACGGTGGGTATCGCGAAATTACGTTTGCCTTGCATGCAACCGTTTGTAAGCTTAGTAACATAACGTAATTTCGCGATAGTTCTTTTTACTCTCATTGATCACAGTGTAATGTAAGCGTTCGTATGCGAAAATTTGTTAGCGTTCGTCTGACTACTGTTCATTCGCCTCTGATTGGCTGATGCGAACAATAACAGGAAGTTGAGCAATCTCATAGGGGAAGAGGCTGCCTGCACGTTCTACAGCACAATCGAGGACAGGAGAGTGAGCTGAGCAGGGTGTGTCACAGACTGTCTGCAAGATGCCTCCCAGAATGCCTCGAGGAATGAAGGAGATGGTGATTACGGTAATGAATCAAACACATTGTCTATCATTTTTTAAACTGTTTTTGTGAATGTCTTTACCATCTAAAAGGCTCACAGGTTTTACAGAGGGTTTGTATTGTAGCATTGTTACCTTCAGGCTAGCTTCACATATAATATAACATAGCGCTTTCCGCAGGTGCGTTTGTGTTAGGGTAATGTGTTTTTACGGTTTTTTTTGGTGTGTTTGGGTGTTGCGTTTTTTAATATCCAGGTGCCTTTTTCATGCTTACTGCGTGTGTTTGTATGCATTTGCGGTTCGCGTATGTGTTTGCATTTTTTTTTTAGTATATGAAAAATGGTTGGGAAAACAGCAGAAAGTGGAAAAACATCATAGATCTTTAACCGGTTCAGCACCGCAGTGCCGAAAATCTCATGCATTCGAGCAACGTTCACCTCCCATTCATTCGCCTATAACTTTATTGCTACTTATCACAATGAATTGATCTATATCTTGTTTTTTCCGCCACCAATTAGGCTTTCTTTGGGGGGTACATTATGCTAAGAGCCACTTTACTGTAAATGCATTTTAACAGGAAGAATAATAGAAAAACGGAAAAAATTCATTGTTTCTCATTTTTTGGCCATTATAGTTTGAAATTAATATACGCTACCGTAATTAAAACGCATGTATTTTATTTGCCCATCTGTCCCGGTTATTACACCATTTAAACGATGTCCCTATCACAATTTATGGTGCCGATATTTCATTTAGAAATAAAGGTGCATTTTTTCAATTTGTGTCCATCACTATTTATAAGCTTATAACTTTAAATAATATAATAACATATTCTCTTGACATGCATAATTAAAAAGTTCAGACCCTTGGGTAACTATTTATTTATTTATTTATTTTTTTAAACGCATAAGCGTTGTTTACATGCTTTTTTCCCTGCAAGCTTTTTTGCCATGTGACGCGGCCTCAGTGGTGTATCAATAGGGGTGCAGAGGTTGCGACTGTCCGATCGCATCGCGGCCTTTGGTCCATATGAGCCCCGAGCGGCCCTCCATCAAGCATAAGATTAGCTCTTTTTTGGTCCTGTGCTGTTAATTATCACTTCTATAGATCCTTTATAGTAGTAATTATTAACAAACCATCCCCTACTTGCTCCTCTGACACTGCGGTTATATTTGTTATGTATATAATGCTTGGGGGGGCCCCCGTATAAAATTTGCCCCGGAGCCCATAGCTCCTTAGGCTTAGCTAAGCCACTGGTTACCTTGATTGATATACAGTTTTGTTAACCACCCTGGCGTTTAATATTGCGGCAATTTTTTATTTTTTAACAAAAGATTTTTTTTTCTACTAACAGAATACTTCAGGGGGGTGGGGGGAAAATGAGTTGAACTTACGCGGGGCTTCTAATGGTCAGCCGCAAACATCCTGTGCCCGCACAGCAACTCACCGCCGCTCCGGCCCCCGCTTCCGGTTCACTTCTGGAATTTCCGACTGAAAACCACTGACCATACTGGTCCTGTGCAGTACGCTCCTAGTGACATCAGCTGTAGCGAGGACATGGCAGCGCAGAGACAGTGCTTTTCAGTCTGAAATGCCAGAAGTGAACCAGAGGCGGGGCCGGAGCATCAGTGAGTGGCTGCACTGGCACAGGATGTCTGCAGGGGACCATTACAAGCCCCGGGTAAGTTCAACTCATATTCCCCCGACCCCATACAGTATGCCTTCAAGCGTTTCTTTATCTTGCAAGCATTTTTGTAGACCACTTGCAAGTTGCAGGCAGCCCTGAAAACTGTCCATCACCCGCATGCGTACAGTATAAAAAAATGTAAGCAATTTCCATACATTTTGTTGTTATTGTGGACTATGAGCCCTGCATGAAAATGAAATTTGGACTAACTTGGGGTTTCCTCCTGCCCCCCCCCCCCCCCCCCCAGCCAGCGAGGTTCCCCAGAATCCTCATGGTCCCCCTTCAGTGTTCCTGTCCCCGGTAACTTTGACCATGCAAGTGCAGTTCTCTATGTTGCGCATGCGCAGTGCTGTGAGACTGAACCATGCATGTGTGGGACTCTTACGTTGCACAGTATAAAGAAACACAGCATGTGTGATGGTAGCGCACGCGGGCGACTTCAGCTAAAGTTGCCAGGAACAGGACCACAGAGTGTACCAGGATGGTGCATGAGGACCTCGCGGGCTAGAGGGGGCTGGAGGAAACTGCTCATGGTCCCTTTAACTGCGATCAGGGCGTTCAGCCATCAGGGGACAGTGGTGGTGGAGGAGGGGCTGCTTGACTGCAGAAGGTAAAGGAGTGGCGGACAGGAAGGGAGGGGGACAGGATGCTTACTAGGGGCCTGCCTGAGCCCACTAACGCAGTTTGGCTCAGTTGTACGCAGTTGTGTCCGCTTTTCAGCATCTGTAACATTGATGTTTCTGAAAAGCGGAGACAACTGCGCACAACTGTTAGTGGGCTCAGTCCCAGTCTGGGTACACCTCTCTGGCTAACCTATATGGGGGGCAACTGTACGTGGGTACTATATCAATGTCAACTCTGTACCTGGTTAACCAATCCTGGGGGCACCTACCGGGTTAACTTATACTTGGAGCAACTATACCTGGCTTCTATAGTCGGACCACCTTTACCTGTCTTCCTTTACTGCGGGCAGCTATACCTAGCTACCTGTACTGGCGGCACCTTTAGCTGGCCACCTATACTGGGGCATCTATACCTGGCTAGCTGCCTACTTATACTGAGGTTTTTTTTTTTTTTGTGGTCATGCATGGTATTTATAATATTATGTGAAAATTGTTGGCTGTTATGTGATTATTCCAAATTGAGGGGTGGGGGTCTATTCTCACAAGTTTGCCTCAGGCAGTAAAAAGTATACAACCGGCCCTGTCTGCCATGCAACTGGCGATTACATGTTCTCAGACAGAGTGTGAAAATCTACTATACAGTTAAATATATAGTATAATAGCACACATTGTACAAACAGTGTACTTTGCGTTATGTAAGTGCCAAGAGAAATTACTATGCAGTACCAGAACGGTATCATCCACAGGGCAAACCTAGGCAGTTGCATAACTTGCATAAGACCTGGAGACAGCCTAGGGGCCCAGTGGCTGATAGCCCCCACTTAATCCTGATAAAAGAAATCCCGGTGCTCATCAACGCTGATATCTTGTCTAGGGCATTATGCCATCTTAATCCTTTTCGGCACATTACTGAGTGTAAACAGCCCCCTAGATTTATAAGGGCACTTGGGCCATGCAGAATTATGGATGTAATAGACAGTTATGTACTGTATGTGTAGCAGAGCAGTGACAGAGTGGCTGTTTTCAAAATACCTTTTGTTGTTATCAGAAATTGAAGCCAAATTGTTGCAAAATGCACAGCAAGCCAACATGATTTTGCATGCAGGAGTAGTTGTTGGCCACGGAGGCAGCGCTCGAGATCAACAAAAGGTGGTACTGGATGGGTTTAGGGTTGAATGCAGCTCTCAAAGGTGTGTTGCAATGAGATTACCGCTGGTGTGCAAAATGATGTAAGACTAGAGCTAGTAGGGTGATAGCAGTAGCAATTCGTGGCCCCTCAACTTTCAGCAGGGAGAACACTTTTGCTATTATAACTGGCATGTTGAATTTGATGTAATGCATCATCTGTGCCACTAGACACATTTTGGTTCATTTAGGCATGAGAAAGGCAGTAGCAATTGGAGATGGATTTGGCTTGCCCTGTGATACAGTGGACCCCATACTGGCATCTACTGATGAGAGCAGTGTATGTTTATGCCACCCAGTGTAGGGGTGCAGATGGTTTTTATAGTCACTCATATCTTGTGCATAATCTCTCCCAATAGCCATCAACTCTATTTATAGAAAGCAATAATCGGTTTCTGTTATAGCCATTGGTGGTTCTTAAAATCTGTCCCTATCCAAAGGTAGGCCCCAACATCGTGTTCCCTTATATCTTCTGATACTCATTGTTAATCTCAAATTACTAGCAGCAGTTATAGTTGGCTACCACAATTTTTAAACCCGGTAATTATTAATAATATCATATTCTACATGTGTATTTCATCTAGTTGTATGTAAGAAAAACACTAATTAACTATTGTGTAATACATATATTTGGTATTAATACTTTTTTTTAATTTATTTTACAGACCTTCAGCCGAGGTCGCTACGACCAGGTGTGCAGGAGGGACCAGCATGTCCTTATAGACCGGGTACAGCGGGTACTCAGGACCAAGTACAACCGGGTCCTGAGTACAAAAAAGGTCCAGATACTCTGGTCCGACATAAAACGGAGGAACAGGGATCTGGTGGCCAGGGTGACCGCTGAAAGCAGATGTAAGTCATCATAGTATTAGTATATGTAGGTCTATTTTGGGTGTTATGCACTGTATCTATTGATCCTATACAAAATGCCATTGGGACAGAGATACGCGTGGTGCGACTAGGCGCAGGTCATTGGAGGATCGGAGGGGGCGGGCCGGTATGTGCCTGTGGACCAGATCAGAGATGTAAGTCGGGCAGGTCTTGTGCACTGATTTACAGGCCAAGCACAGGATTTTGAAATTGATCCTAAAGCTGATGTGGTGCCAGTGTACACTGTAGGGCTTTACAGAGCGGAGTTGTATAGGCAATGAGACTATGTTTGTTTAGGATGGAGTTCCTCTTAAACTCTAAAACCCCCACCCCCCTCCCCCTCCCCCAAAAAAAGTCACTTAACTGGTGCTTCTACCAATCTCTTGAAGACGTCCTGTACTTACTGATCATTTGGTCCACTGCTATGGCTGAGTTTTGTTTTTCGAGCCACCGTGCATCCTTGCTCCCGTCTCTGTCCTGCACAGGCACAGGATGTTTTAAGGGGGCTGGTAAAAGCCCCAGGTATGTGACTCTTTTTTTTGGGGGGGGGGGTTCACATTTGAAGAGACTCTGAAGGGAGGAAAAAAACTCACTTTTTCTTATATATAGCAGGGGCATGTGTGCCCCTGCTAAACCGCCGCTGAACGGGGGTCCCTTATCCCCCAACCCCCCCCCTGCAAAATCCACTACTTTCTTGGTCGTGGATTTTGCTGCTGCTGGAGGCAGGGCTAATGGCCTCAGCCCTGCCTTTCAGCGCGTCTACAAGGCGGCTGATCTCCGCCTCTCCCCGCCCCTCTCAGTGAAGGCACAGTGAGAGGGGTGGGCAGAGGCGGTGGTCAGCGCTGATAGATGCACTGAGAGGCAGGGCTATAGCTGTTAGCCCTGCCTCACCAGTAAGTGATCCCCGGGCAGAACGGAGGGGATTTGGGAGGTAAGCGACCCCTGTTCAGCGGCGGGATAGCGGCGGTTTAGCAAGGGCACACATGCCCCTGCTATATATAAGACAAAAAGTGAGATTTTTTTTCTTGCTTCAGACTCTGTTTAATGTTCACTTTAAATGAAGTAGAGTCTTTTCTAATCATTTTTTAAAATACTAATAAAAAATATTTGTATTTAGACTAAAAAGTTAATCCTTTGTATCCATTTTATGACATACTGTATATGTTTCACAATATATTATGTATTATTTTCAATTACAGCTGGACATGCTGGCCCCCCTGCACAGCCCCAGCGCCAGCAGCGCCAAAGAGTGGCCAGGCCCAGCTCCTCCCGGGGTTCCTCTCCAGGGCCTTCGCACCACAGTGAGCGGCGAGTTAGACGGACATCAGGCCGTTATGGTAAAAATCTTAAACTTTATAATTAATATCCCATATTAGGTTAACTGAAGTTAGGTCATGTTTCCATTACGTGCGATCATGCGGCTACATAGCCGCATACCACCGCGGCTGTCCGTAAACCAATGCACGTTAATGGAACAGTTTCCATTGCATGTGGGTTTATGCCGAGCGGCGCATTGATCCAAGAATGTGCAGCATGCTACAGATTCTCGCACAACTGTATCCACCTGTACACGTGTCCCCTCTCCTCTATCAGGAGATGCAGAAGTGATGCCAAGGCAAGCAGAAGTGATTTCATAAGACGAGGTAGCTGCATCAGCATCACTACGATAGTGGCAATGGGCACTAAATGTTATTGTGTAAGCTGGGCATTATAGGTTCTTTTTTATTCCCCAAAGAAACCAAACCAAACACATAATATCAATCACATGATTAACTACATTTATTAGTGTAATGGTGGCATTGTTTCATATAAAAAGTATAATCATTGTATACCAACTGGTTACACTATTTTCCCCATTTTTTTCTACAGTTTCTCTTGCCACTTACCAGAGGGTGGCATCGGAGCTCAGGAGGCTCAGGAGGAAGGCCCGGGTGATCCCCATCCTGCAGAAGCAGGTCCTGGAGCTGCGGGAAGGCTTCGCCCGGCACGAAGAGCAAATTGCGCGGCTGATGGGTGTCGGGGGGAGACCGGACGCGTAATTTTTATTTACATTTTTTTTTTTTATTGTAAATAGTTTTTTTTTTTTTTTAGAAGAATTGAACTTCATCCCAATTACTAGTTGTGTTAACCCCTTTTACAAAAAAAAAAAAAAAAAAAAAAAAGAGCATCAGGGGGTGCTGTATGGCTGATATTGTGGTGATACCCCTCCCACAAGAAACCCCTCCCACAAAAAAATAAATGTTTTTTGTTTAAAGGTTACTATACTCTTGTGTATCTTTTAGAGCACAATAGGACGATCTCACTTCTCACTATACATTTAACTAAAGGATTATTAGGAGCACCATAGTAATACAGTGTTTGACCCCCTTTCGCCTTCAAAACTGATTTCATTCTACGTGGCATTGATTCAACAAGGTGCTGAAAGCATTCTTTAGAAATGTCGGCCCATATTGATAGGAAAACAAAACCTGTCGCCTGGCAGCCCTGCTGGTCTATTTGGCTGCAGTAGTATCAGAATCAAAACTGAATCAAGCATGCAGCTAATCTTGTAAAAAAAATCTGACACGAATATCAGAAACCCCTGATCTGCTGCATGCTTTTTCAGGGGCTATGGCTAAAAGTATTAGAGGCAGAGGATCAACAGGGTTGCCAGGCAACTGGTATTGATTAAAAGGAAATAAATATGGCAGCCTCCATATACCTCTCACTACCGTTGTCCTTTAACCCTCTGTGGATAACACAAGATATTTTTATGATAATTTCAAGGTTTCAAATATATATTACTGTGTAATGTGCAAAGGCTGATAGGTTGAAGGACAAGGAAAACCACAGAATCCGGGGATAAATTGTCAGGAAAGGTCACAAACATGGCCAGGGGCATACACAGTACATCAGGTAATTTAGGTACAGAATCGTAAGACTGGGCCAAACCAATAAGAATTCAGGGTCATACACAGGTGAGGTATTGCAGTACACAAGGGGTCATTCACAGGATAGGTAAAGGAAATTCTGAGATCAATACATGAAGCCTCAAAGGTAGTAAAAGTACAGGCAAGGTTCAGCAACAAGAAAAGATAATGAGACCACACCCAGCAGCACAGCACCAGCTACATACTATAACAGGCACTGAATCACTGAATGACCATGTTTAAATGCAATCTATATATATAATAGAGTAAATGCCTCAACCTTCAAACAAGAAGAAGAAGTAGCGTCCTGCCCCCAGGGCCGATCCAAGCAAGAAGAAGGGGCTGGTCCAAGCAAGAAGAAGGAGTGCCATATCAAACCAAGGGCAAAGAGGGATAATTTGCATGCATATTCAGTAGCCGTGCATTGTGGGTAACCACAAATGTTGACTTCTAGCTCAATTATTGCAGATTTGCTTCTGTTTTAAGAAGGAAAATTACACCAAGCTTTTCTTTTTTTAGTATGAGGTTTTTTTGGTCTCTTTTATCCTCCTATATACATTCCGAGTGGTTTGGGTCACCCTAAGCTGCTTGGTTACTCTGTTGTACTGGTCCAAGCCTTATCTCATACAGCCATAGCAATCCTTGCCATGTACAGATGAGGACCAAAAGTCTGAAACAGGCTGTCCCATGTTGTTTTGATATGGCTGTGCAAAATTTAAAGCTGTAAGCTTGCTATACACCAGTGGATCTGGATGCTTGCTTGGGTTACTAAGGATGAAAAAGAATAACTGGCGTATTGCATTGTGGGTAACCACAAATGTTCACTTATAGCTGAATTATTGCAGATTTCCTTTTTTTTTTTTAGAAAGGCAAATTACACCAATACAGTGTGCAGCATTGCAGGAAGTTACGACAGTGGAATGCACGCTGGAACACGGAAGAGGTGAGGCATCCCCGCCCACTGCCTCTTACTAATAGTGGCGGCTGCTACTGTGCTTAAGCAGGAGGGGGAGTGCCCATGGGGGTCCCAGGTGAGGGAAGGGGGGGTTCCTACTGAGCTTAAGCTGGAGGGGGAGCACACATGAGGGACCCAGTTGAGGGGGGGTCCAACCCCCTTCCCCGCCGCTGTGCCCAATACCCCCTTCCTGCCCTCTACCCCCTTATGCGGCGTATGCTACGCCGCGGGTCGGCTAGTATTACAAAAACCATGGCTGGCCACACATCATCTCAACCAATAAGCAGCAGTTTGTTGGATAACATTCTTTAAAACACAGCACACTGATGGTGGTGAAATCGATGTGAAGAAATATCGGAGTACAAAATGTACAGCGTGGGCGGCTCTAGGGTCGTGGAGGTTGACCTGGGCAGAGAAATATTTGTTGTCCCCTTCAGCCGTCTACGGCGATATGGTATGTTATACATGATAAATGACTACATACGTTACAGACATTGTATAGACACATTTTTCTCTGGACACAATTGGTAAATTTTGCTGTATTTTGAGACTGCATTTTGCCAGCTTTCGCCGTTTCCACCAGGCACCACGTGGAGGTAGCAGCTATGCCCAGTTTTTTTTTTTTTTTTTTTTTTTAATTTATTTATATATATATTATTATTTTTTTTTTTTTTTAATAACTTTTTTTTTTGGATTCTATGTGCTTAATAAACAACTTCAAACCGGATATATGGGGGAAAAAAAACAGTCAGAAACAACAGTGGGATGCAGCGGCTCAGCCTACACCATCACCCTCATTCTAATGACATTTCTGGACTCATTTAACAAACTAATTATCTTAGCAAAAAAGGGGAGCAGCGGCTCAGCCTAGACATAGACCATCACCCTCATTCCCAGGACACTTATAGTGTAAGTTAACAGACTATTAATCTGTGACACAAAGAGGGGAGCAGCGGCTCAGCCTAGACATAGACCATCACCCTCATTCCCAGGACACTTATAGTGTAAGTTAACAGACTATTAATCTGTGACACAAAGAGGGGAGCAGCGGCTCAGCCTAGACATAGACCATCACCCTCATTCCCAGGACACTTATAGTGTAAGTTAACAGACTATTAATCTGTGACACAAAGAGGGGAGCAGCGGCTCAGCCTAGACATAGACCATCACCCTCATTCCCAGGACACTTATAGTGTAAGTTAACAGACTATTAATCTGTGACACAAAGAGGGGAGCAGTGGCTCAGCCTAGACATAGACCATCACCCTCATTCCCAGGACATTTCTGTCAAAAGTCTGAAAAAAAAAATTAATCTTAGCCATGAGAGGGGAGTAGCAACAAAACACTACTATGAAAGACAGCAGCAGGTTTTTGTATAAAATTGTATTCAGCAGAGCACCCTGATGGTGGTAACACTGAGATGAATGACAGCAACAGGCTATAGTTATGGTTTATGTGGTGGTGGTGGTGGGGGGGCAGTGAATCCTGATGGTGGGAACACCGCTGTGACGAACCAACGCTGCTTTTTGGTATATGTATATGGTGATGACAACACCATTATTAAGATCAACAGTTTTTTGGCAGAATTTTTTTTTTGCCCGAGCTTCCTAATGGTGGGAACACTGCTAAGAATAAAAACAGGACTAGCGATGGAGAGGGAATTTAATGTGCACCCATTCTGTCCCTTGATATGACAGGAGGACCCAAGTAGTCATTGGCAATCCAGGACTGGTTCATTTTTAGAAATGTTAGTCTGTTCACCGAATCCGTGGACAAACGGGATCGCTTATTCGTGACCACACCGCCTGCCGCACTGAATGTCCGCTCTGATATGACACTGGAAGGTGGGCATAAAAGGAGTTCAAGGGCATACTGAGCCAGCTCACGAGATGTATCAAGTCTGGCGGCCCAATACTCCATGGGGTCCTCTGTGCGCATGCTGTCTGGTGCACTGAGTGACCCCATATAGTCAGCAACCATACGATGAAGCCGCTGCTCCTGACTTCCTGGTACTGCTGCTGCTGCAGCAGGCTGATTTGAACCATAAAATTGCCTCATGGCACCAAACAGGTCTCCTGGTCTACTGGCTCTGCTTGGCACAGACACCTGCTGCGTGGGATGAGTGAGGATATCTGTGCTTTGAGGCACTGGAAAAGCCGCTACCAGACGCTGGACGAGGGCCTGCTGTAGCTCACCCATCTTCTCCTCCTGCCGGCTGGAAGGAATGAATTGAACAAGCTTACCCTTGCAGCGCGGGTCTAAGAGGGTGGCCAACCAATACTCTTCCCTATCCTTAATATAGCGTATCCGGGGGTCCCTTTGGAAGCATCTTATCATGTGAACAGCCATTGGGAAGACCAGAGCCTGCTCCTCCACATCCTCCTCCCCACGTGCACTTAAAACTGTTAAATCATCCTGATGTTCATCTTGCATTACAGTTTCACCCCAACCATGAACCAGAGATGACGCACTACTCTGCTCTCCCTCCTCATCATGCTCAGGCACCTCCAGGAAATCCTCCACAACATCTACATCCTCATCCTCCACCTGTGGCTGAGACTGGCTGCTTTGGAGTGACTGTTGTTGCTCCATCGCAGCAAGGGCATCCTCTCCAGCTGTCAACAGGCTATTGAGTGACTCATCCAAAATGAACACAAGAGGGAGCACATCACTAATACTGACTTGCTCACTGCTCACTATCAGAGTAGCCTGATGGAATGGAGCCAAAATATAGCAGAACTGATGGATCATATGCCACTCTTCCCTAGTGATGTATCTGAGTGTTGCACTTGCACCTGATCTCTGGGTGCTTTGCTCCAGGATATACTCAGTTACTACTTTTTTCTGCTCCCATAACCTCTCCAGCATGTGGAGGGTGGAGTTCCACCTTGTTGGACTATCTACCATAAGCCTGTGGGGGGGCAGGCCATGGCGCCGCTGCAATTGAGTGAACAATGTGTTGGCAACTGAGGAATTTTTGAAATGAAGAGCGATACTCCTTGCAGTCTTTACCAAATCACTCAGGCCTGGGTAGGATCGCAAAAATCGCTGAACCACTAGGTTAAGTACATGTGCAAAACAAGGCACATGAGTGATATTGCCATTTCTAAGGGCAGCCTGCATGTTTGCAGCATTGTCACAAACGACGTGACCAATCTGCAGTCTTCGTGGGGTTAGCCACTTCTGCACCTGTTGCTGTAGCATGGAAAGGATGTTGACTGCAGTAAGTCTGTGTTCCGAAACACTCACAAGCTGGAGCACCGCCTGACAGCGTCGGTGACACACATTGGTGTAACAGCGTGCTCGCTTAGCGGGGGTGGGGGTTACAGTACCAGTAGAGACATTGGCACAGGGAAATGCACAACTGTTCCCCTTGACACCACGAGGTGGTGAAACCAGATCACTGACAGGCCCAGGACCGGAATCCTCCTCCTGATTATGGAGGGTGACCCAATGCGCAGTGAATGAAAGGTAATGTCCCTGCCCGTGGCTGCTGCTCCATCCATCCATGGTGAAATGTACCCTGTCACCTATTGAATGATCAAGTGACAGAGTAACATTCTCCAGCGTGTGTTGATACAGAGCAGGGACCCCGGTCTTAGAAAAATAATGGCGACTTGGGATCCGCCATTCTGGTATTCCATACTCAAGTAATTGGCGAATAGCGGACCCCTCCTCCACAATAGAGTAGGGCAGCAGCTGCTGGGCCATAGCCTGTGCCAATAGGCCATTTAGCCTACGGATTCTACGATTGGAGGGAAGTGGTGGCCTTGTCGGTCGCATTACCTCGCTGATCAAGGGCTGGGTGCTGCGAGATGATGAGGATCGTGCAATGGAGGAGGATGTGGTCTGCCCTCTGTTACCTGACTGCGTTGCAGAGGGAAACCTAGCTGGAAGAGGCGGGACAATGTCAGACGCTGGAGAAGAAAGGGAAGGCGAATGGGACTGTACAGTATTACTCTCTTTGCTTTGTCTGCCCTCTAGAACTTCTTGGATAAGGTTATACTGCCTCTTGTGGTAGTTTTTTAGGTGGGAGTGTTGTGCACCTGTTCCCACGTTTGACAATTTTTTCCCTCTGCGCATCCTGACACCGCACCCTGGAATAGTACAAATGACAATCAGAGGATCAACGGTTGAGACGGTAAAATATTTCCAAATTGGTGATTTCTTCTTTGAAGGTTTATTTAATGAGGTTACAGTCCCAGGACCTCCAGTATGGGAGAGGGTGCCTTCAGATGAAGGCTCTGTCTGCGGCTGCTGCCTACTGTTTGCTGCACCTACACTACCAGAGGAGACCGTGTGGGCACTAGGCTGAGACGCCATAATACGCTGATGCACCCTCTGCCGATTGGATTCATCAGAACTGGCATCACAGTCAGGAGAATAATTTGGATCCAAGACCTCATCATCAATGTCTCCCTCTTCAGAACCCACCCCCTCATCATGAACACCAAAGGCAGGAACTTGTTGTTGTGGGGAGACTTCACACGGCGGGTTGAAATTTTGCTCCCTTGACAGCTGCAATGGATTATTGGGTTTGCACGCTATGCTCTCATTATCACCTGCCACGACTGCATGCGTGATGTCAAGGTTAGCATTCTCCTCAACATCAACCTCCAGTAAACTCTGGCCATCAGGCAGATTTATGTGTGCCTGCTGAAGAGCTTCATCCACAAGGTTGTGAAAATCGTCATCATATAACATTGGAGACTCCACAGGTTCAGGAGTTTTGGGGCCAGCTTTTTGAGCAGGCATGGGTGTGCTACTCATGGTACTGCAGCTGCTAGGTGAATCGACATCAGGGGACTGGCTACTAGTGTCCCTTGTCACCCAGGCCACAATTTCATCAGCCTGTCTTTCACCAATGCGCTGTGGTGCCTTTGAAGATATAAAGGACCACATTAGGTTGAAGCCTCTTTTTGGTGATTCATCACAACTGCCTGATGCTGAGTGGCCAGCACCTGCTGCAGCTGAGCCGACTCTACCTGCTGATGATGTAGCCCTGCCTGCTGTGGACTGTCCCCTGGCTCGTGCAGATTGTACCTTGCCTGTATCAGACCCTCCCCTGCCTGTCACTGATTGTGCCACATTTGATGTGGAGTGTCCCCTGCCTGAGGCTGGCTGATCCCTGCCTGACAAATCACCGAACAGAAATCTTTTAGCAGTACTTCCCCTGCTTATGCCACGATCACCACGTCTTCCAGACATGTTACTAAAGTTTTGGGGAGTAGTAACACAGATAGAACTTTATTGTAGGGGATGGGCAACAGTACAATAGAAATTGTTGGAAAAAAATAAAACTAGCAAAATTAAATTAAATAAAACAATTTGAAAAGTACAAAAGACGAAAATGAGAAAAAAAAAAGGAAAATAAATCTAAATAACTTTCACTGGCTCAGTGGAAAAAACAAAACTTACATACAGGGGTTATATGTGTCTGCCTGTTACTGACACTTAAAACAAGTACTTGAAGAAAAAAACAGATATATATATATCACTGGCTGTTGATGAACACAGACAGAGCCTCTACCACTGGGTCTCTATCTGTCTGAAATAGCTGATAAACACTGAAACAAAGAAATCCCAGTCTGAATAATGCCCTAAAATAGTTAAATAAACAAATAAACTTCCTCACAGTCTATAGCAATGACTACAATAAAACAAAATGCTAGAAAAGGCAAAGAAATGGTGTATATGAGTTCTGCAATGTGCTCTCTCTCACTCCTTCTCCTACAGAAACAACAACCCACAAAGTGAAACTAACATGGCTGCCAGATTATATGCTAGGAGGGTGGGTCAAACTACAATTGGTTGTTTAGGATGTATCTCAAAAGAAGCCTGTAATATGATTGGACAATCTCTAATACCCAGACACTTTCCGGTGTCTAGTAATTACTATTATAAGCGAAATTACTTTCATTTTCAAAATTAAAACGTATTTCTGTTTAAAGCTAACAAGTAATTACAAAATTCGCGAAATTACGATGAAATGCGAAATTACGGTATGTTTTAAGGCGAAATTATGGTATGTTGTAACGCGAAATTACGATATGGGTAAACGCGAAATTACGGTATGGTTTAACGCGAAATTACGGTATGGTTTAACGCGAAAGTACGGTATGAACGAAATGCGAAATTACGCGTTGAAGATTACGCTTACGGTATTTTCAATTACGATTTTAATGGCAATTACGCTACCATAATTTCGCATCGTAATAGCAAATTTCGCATGCGTAATTATAGTAACGCGAAATTTCGAAAATTTCAGCTCAACTCTAATAGCAGCCTGTCAAGGAGCGCACAAGAAAGTGAAAGCACATGCTGCAGTGAGAGCAATTCCTGGCCATCTGATAATGTTCTCCTTTTCACTGAATGCATGCACCTCCTAATGGAAGTGAATGGAGATGGACTTCTATGAGATAGCTGTAAATGGCTCTTGTGTGTTCCCTAAAATTTGATTCTGTTGCTGCCTATTCTGAAATTGTAAGTTTTTAAAGAAACAACTAATCATTTAGCAAGTAAGATCTGCTTTACTGTTTTCAGCTATTAAAGTACACCTGTAATGAGAAAAACTGCTCCTGGGGCTGGGAGTACTTACCTTGGGAGGATACAGATGCACACAGTAGGAGCTGCAGAATGCGTGGATATTTACATCTGAGCTCCAGCGCAGGCACAGTACCAGCTTTCCCACGGGCTCTGGCGGAAATAGCCGAGCCCGATCGGGTATGCTCTACTGCCTAAGAATGTACTCAATCAGGCTCGACTATTTCCCCCATAGCCCAAGTAGGGGCTGGTAATGCACCTACACTGGAACCCAGAGCTAAATATTGCCGTCTGCTGCTGTTCGAGGGAGCCAGCGCTGGATTGGTGCTGCACGGGAGGGCAGGGGAAGCCTCATTAGGATCCAGAGGTTTCCCCCAGGGCAATTCTCTTTATTGCAGGTTTCCTTTAAGTAGCAAACCCTGGCAGTGATTTTGCTGCAAGGGTTCAGTTGGGCTTTAGCTATTAAGACTTAATTGCTGTATGTACTGCATGTGCAAATGTTTCTCCTTTACAGTCCTACTTTATTTGTGGCTGCAGGGATCATGCACACTGTGGGGTGTATACAATAAACTGCATTAAGTAGAATTATATGCTCTATTACAAGTCTAACCTGCAGTATGTAGAGAATAATGCATCGCATCATCGCATGTAATGTATTGCATTCTGCTCTACTCATTGGGCAGTAAGACTTTACGCATGTTATTCTACTAACTGCAATGTATTGCATACCCCACTGTGTGAATAGAGATGGCCCGCGAATGGTTCCAGGCGAACTTTAGGTGGTTCGCGTTCGCCGGCGAAGGCGAACTTTTGCGGAAGTTCGATTTGCCCCCATAATGCTCCATTGAGAACAACTTTGACCCTCTACATCACAGTCAGCAGGCACATTGTCACCAATCAGACTGCACTCACTCCTGGAGCCCCACCCCCCTTATAAAAGGCAAGGTTCTCCTGCCGTTTTACTCACTCGTCTGCCTACAGTAATTAGTTAAGGGACATCAAAAGCCAGCTTACATACCACAAAGACTGTGCACGCAGTTGCTGTTGAATGATTTTATGGGGATGTATGTGTGTCTTTTGGAGGGAGGAAGTAAGTTTGCTCCAAGAAGTTTCAGCATGTAGTGTTGGTGGTATAATGGTGTGGATAGCAGCCTACCACGTGATAGGCCTGGGTCCAATTCCTGGCCAATGTATGGGAGTTGGCTTTTGAAATCCTACAAATCCCTAAGCAAGCTCATTTTTCTCTTGGATATATCATAATGGTACATGCTAGGCTGGCTTCAGCATGTAGCATTGTAGTGTGTTGTGTTGGTGGTATAATGGTTAGGATAGCAGCCTACCATGTGGTAGGCCTGGGTTCAATTCCTGGCCAATGCCTGTGAGTTAGCTTTTGAAATCCTACAAATCCCTAAGCAAGCTCATTTTTCTCTTGGATATACAGTATCATAATGGTACATGCTAGGCTGGCTTCAGCATGTAGCATTGTAGTGTGTTGTGTTGGTGGTATAATGGTTAGGATAGCAGCCTACCATGCGGTAGGCCTGGGTTCAATTCCTGACCAATGCATGTGAGTTGGCTTTTAAAATCCTACAAATCCCTAAGCAAGCTCATTTTTCTCTTGGATATATCATAATGGTACATGCTAGGCTGGCTTCAGCATGTAGTGTTGGTGGTGGTATAGTGGTGAAGAGAGTTGCCTACCAAGCACTAAGAACTGGGTTCAATTCCCAGCCAAGGTATGTAAGCTGGCTTTTGAAATCCTATAATTCCCTGGAAGACAAGACCCTTGGAGGAGAGGGAGGATTGCACTTCCTGATGTTGTAAAGTAGTGTAGGCCTGCAATTGAACATTCAATGAGATTTCTGATCTTAAAACACTGCTTTCTGTCAAATCTAGATTTTTTTCTGGTACTATTGATGTCTATTCCACTCAACCATGTCTTCCTCCAGGTATTAGACCGCTTGAAACATCTTTTCCATCATTTTTCTAGCCGGTATAATTTTTTCTAAATATTCAAGTTGAATCCATTGAAGTCTATTGCGGTTCGCAAAAGTTCGGGCGAACCTAACTTTCGCGGTAGGTTCAAGAACCGGGTTCACTAACCTAAAATCGGAGGTTCGGGCCATCTCTATGTGTGAGCAGTCATCCACTTCCCCATAGCCTTACCTGCAATGCACCCCCTTTACACCATAAGTTTCCTGTGAAATATAACCCCCACCACAACAACCCATAAATATAAAATCCTACCACCACCACCACACTTCATCATTCTGTAGCTGTGAATGTTGTGCATGCAAATACCAAAACCTCTTTATTTGGTATATGCCTATGGTACTCTGACTTTTTCTAATGAACACTTAGGTCTAGCTACTGTTTTTTTTATTGTAAGCTTGGCTGACTAAGGTCCTCTTTTTTTTCTGTGTATATTGGTTATTTATGTAGGTTTTAAATGTATAATTACATATTAATTCTTATCCAACAGCACATAACATTCTCTGCATTTTAAAAATAGAAACCGCAAAAATAATAATATTGCTTATTCAAATACCATCCATCATATTGGGAAGGAGGACTTATCTTACATAACCAAGAAGTGTCCTGGTGGTCTGTGCATTGCAAGTGAGAATCGGTAATTATAGTATGTGTAACATTGAGACCAGTTTTAAATGTATTTTTTGCATTGTGGTGGGGATGCAATGCAACCCAAAAAATGAGTACAGCAGCGTAAGGGTCATATGCATAGTGTCGCCCCCCTCTCAGTGACTTACTCCCTGCCTGCTGCTGAGGAAGGGTGTTCTAGGGGATAGGATCAAGAGAAGTCTTGTAGGCAGGAGTGAAAAGAGGTAACCCGAGAGGGAGACAGGAGTATTGTAAGTACAATGGAGATTGCACGTAGGATGGTGACTAGAAATAAGTTCATTTAGATGAAAAGGAGTTAGGTTGCAAAGTGCTTTGTAGAGTGAAGAGACTGACAGAGTAGGATAGGGCTGGAGAAGGAGAAGGAGAGGTGGATGAGTCAAACGGTTAGAAGGTAGGACACTGAGCAGTGATTTTCAGTAATCTAGACATGTATTCAAGAAGGCCCAGGAGCACCGATAGTGGCCCAGAAGTAGATGTGTGCCAAGGTCCCACCCCCGTATCAAGGGGTCTCAGCAGCAGAAATCCAAACAAGGACCGGCACTACAGCAGATTATTTATAGCTCAAATACTTTTATTAATCATCAGAGAGCTGGATGAGTCATACAGCAGCGTTCATGATGGACTGTAGCGGGGCTAAACAGCGCGTAAGCCACAGAGCAGAGTGTGTTACAGAAGGCTAGTCCTATGGTCAGAACTTGTAAATCTCTGGTTGTCAGTGTAATTTAGAAAAGGCCTTTCTTAGTTTTTGCATGATCTACATTGTTAAAATGTAAACAGTGTGATCTTCATTGAATATATTGGTCAAGGATGTTCATATGAGTTTATGGATTGTTGATCAACCTGGAATGCTAAATATATTAATTTGTGTTCAACCTTGTCTGCCAGCTAAATCAATCACAGTGTGCATGGCAGAGCCGGGACAAGGTCCTCCAGCACCCAAGGCTGAGACACCAAAGTGCGCCCCTCCATCCCTGCCACCCGAGCCATCAAACACTGATTGCTATTAGACTAAGAGGCGCCACAGGGCCCACAACCTCCCCAACACCTTAATATCTAGTTATCTGGCTTGCAGTCACTGCCATGTATCCCCTTTTCTTATTTCTTTCTGCTTCAAACACAATTAGGAATGACAGCTGAATGAATTCTGCGCCCCCTCCTACACTGCGCCCTGAGGCTGGAGCCTCTCCAGCCTATGCCTCGGCCCGGCCCTGGTGCATGGAATTACCTAAAATGAACTGCATATTGTATGGGCTGGAGTTAGGCTGACATAATCACATATTGTTCCAACTACGGATTTTTTTTACTTTAAGGGGAATTTTTGGATAAACGCAATCCATTGACTAAGCCTATATCATGTCGATTGTTATTTCAATATTCAGCTAATAATTTCAAGTTGTATTTATTCCCAGTTATCAAGCTAACTTTTTTTGGCATTTGTATGTGTTCTATGCATTACAGTAATGATCCAAACCAATGTTATACCAAAGTTACCAATATATCCTCCTTCATGTCCTCTCGCTTCCTAAAACTTAATATGAGTAACACGGAACTAATAATTTTTCCACCGTCTCTGTCCACCTCCCTGCCTGAAGTAACAATAAATGTTAATAACACTCCCATAACTTCAGTTCCTAAATAGTGTTGGGCGAACAGTGTTCGCCACTGTTCGGGTTCTGCAGAACATCACCCTGTTCGGGTGATGTTCGAGTTCGGCCGAACACCTGGTGGTGTTCGGCCAAACTGTTCGGGGTTCGCCGAACTGCTGAATGCATGGCCGAACAGGGCCCCTGTTCGGCCGAACAGGGCCCTGTTTGGCCGAATACTGCCCCCCATGGGGTCGCAGGCATAAGGGGGGAGCATGCCCCGATCGCGGGGGGGGTCGGAAATTCCCCCCACCCCCTCCGCTAGCGCTCCCCCCTCTGCCCGCTTCCCCATACAAAAAGTTTAAAGCAAGTTCAATAGTACCTGGTGGCACTGGCTGGCAGTGGAGTGAGGAGGAGGAGGAGTCCGAGTAGCAGAGTGACGTTGAGGCCGGGCAGCGGGCGGTTCAGCGCTAGTACCCTTGTGGTACTTCCGCCCTTTCTCTGACCTCACGTCCTCGTATGCGTCATCACGCAGAGGACGTGAGGTCAGAGAAAGGGCGGAAGTACCACAAGGGTACTAGCGCTGAACCGCCCGCTGCCCGGCCTCAACGTCACTCTGCTACTCGGACTCCTCCTCCTCCTCACTCCACTGCCAGCCAGTGCCACCAGCCCAGGTACTATTGAACTTGCTTTAAACTTTTTTTATGGGGAAGCGGGCGGAGGGGGGAGCGCTAGCGGAGGGGGTGGGGGGAATTTCCGACCCCCCCCGTGACCGGGGCATGCTCCCCCCTTATGCCTGCGACCCCATAGGGCCCCCAAAATGGGCATGTTCGGGGGTCCCATTGACTCCCATTGAGTTCGGCGTTCGGGCCGAACATGCCGAACATCTGGCCCATGTTCGGCCTGTTCGGCCCGAACCCGAACATCCAGGTGTTCGCCCAACACTATTCCTAAAGCACGGTGCTTGGGGGTGATATTCGACTCATCTCTCTCTTTTATTTCTCATGTTCACTCCATAACCAGCTCCTGCCATCTCCAACTCAAAAACACATCTCGCATCCATCCTTTTCTCACTCAAGACACAATGAAAATGTTAATACATGCTCTTATAATTTCTCATCTGGACTACTGCAACATACTACTTTGTGGACTACCTTCTAACAAACTGGCCCCGCTCCAGTCGGTACTGAACTCAGCTGCTCATCTCATTCATCTTTCTTCTTGATCTTCCTCTGCTGACCCTCTCTGTCAAGCTCTTCACTGGCTGCCAATTAACCACAGGATCCAGTTCAAACTCCTAACCCTAATCTACAAAGCTCTTCATAATCTCTCTCCCCGCTACATATCCTCACTAATTTCCAGATACAAACCCAATCGCAATCTCAGATCTGCACATGATCTTCTGTTGTCCTCCTCTAGAATCACCTCCTCACATTTACGTTTACAAGATTTTGCACGCACTTCACCCCTCCTATGGAATGCCCTCCCACAACACATTCATCACTCGCCAACCTTTGTTACCTTTAAACGCTCTCTAAAAACACACTTGTTCCGACAAGCATATGTGCTACCTTAGGCCACTTCCCTTTGTCCTAAGACCAAATTGCACTCCTACTAGGTATCCCAAAACACACTGCCTCTAAATATTTTATCGTATACTACCCCTCCTCTTTTTTCCCCCATTCCCTTTAGATTGTAAACTCGCAAGGGCAGGGCTCTCTCCCCCTTTTGTGTCTTGGAAATCATTATACATTTTATTCATCATGTTACTTTTATCACTGTCATTACCAATTCTATATTATGTATTCTGTATTTCGTGTAATTTTTTGTATTTTGTCACTACTTATGTATCTTGTATATTGGTGTACACCATTGTCTGTATTATTACGTACCCCATGTTCATTTCTTACTTTGTACAGCGCCACAGAATATGTTGGCACTTTATAAATCAATAATAACAATAATAATGTTAGTAGACAGAATTGAATTAATGAAATGATTATTATACTGTAATAATATTTTTCTGTATCTAAAGAAATATGTTCAGCATATTCTGAAAATACTTTTAGCTATTGTAACAATAGTTTACATTACATTACAATAGACAAAATGTTTAGGATCTCAGAGCCAAACTATTTAATTGTTAGCATTCCAAGAGATATGTTGGCACTTAAATTATGTTTACCACATCAAAGAAGCAGCATTAAAAGCTTAAACGAAGCTTCAAATATAGCTTGACCCTTTTACCAGGGCACAATATGTACACTGCAATGAAATGTAAAAGCTTACACAACTATAAAAGCATGTATAAATACATAAAAGTTATTGTTGTAATCAAAAATAACTCAGAATTTTCAGTGTAACCTCAAATCTAGGGCTAATTTAGGTAAAAACTAGAACATTCTACTATTCAATGATAAAAAACAACATCAAGAGTGAAAGAATCCACACATAAGGCAAGTCCTAACTAATGTTACTGACTGAATTTCATTATTTATTGTTTTTATGTTTATTTATGAAGTTTCCAGACTACTAAGTCTTTGGGACAACTACTGTGGCAGCAGGGGCGTAGCAATAGCCATAGCAGCTATGGGGCCCTGGAGAAGAAGGGGCCCAAGTGGAACTTGATGTATTCACTATTAACTTTCTTATGTTCCTTCACCTTCTGATTTTGTCTCAGTGCCAATGGACTATATGCAGTGTAGATTGCTTGAGACAGTAAATGAACTCATATCCATTAGGCAGGTGACATTGCTTGAGTGCCTTAATTGTGTACCTATAAAATAGCTGCCAGGTACTTGGGGGCAGGATACAGCCAATATATACAGCCTATCCTGCTCCTGCACAAGTCCCGGTGGAGTTAATTACTATTCCCCCTCCAGGTCGACGTGAATGGTAAGGAATTATGTAATTTGGCTGCCAGCTATTCCTGGTGGCCAAATTACAATGCTTTAAATGTTACTTAAGGTCCCACTTCTGACAGCGCCAAAGTTACTCACTTTGCGCCGCTTTAGCCGTATTTCCTATTACGACCTATGGTGGCGTCAGCTGCGCCCAAATCTCCTGCGCTGTTTTAATAGCGCTTGCCTGAATCTTGATGGCTCCATGAAAGTTGTTTTGCTATGGGGCCCCATGATCTCCAGCTACATCACTGCGTGGAAGTCATTCTTAGTTACATTTCAGTCTTAACCACTTCCCCTCCCCCGGACAAGTAACTATGTCTCTGCAAAATGCCTATGTACAGGGACCTAGCTACCACGTCCATCCCCGCCGCGCGTTCCCGCTTGCCCCCGAGCCCCCACACTTGTTACTGCCGCCGATCATTAGCCGCTAGATCAATGAATGGGAACTGCGTTCCCATTCATTGATCTAAGTCCCTGTGTGAATGACTGCAGCCGTCTATGAGACAGCGTCGCCATTCGCAAAGACCGCCCACGCCCACCAGTCACCTTGTAGCCAAACAGTAAGATGACATCTACTTTTTTTTTCAATAATGGACCTATTTTTACCTTCTTTTTACATTTTAAATTAACCCCTGACCTTCCACACTCCCCAATAGTAGTTACCAAATTTTTTTTTTGAAAATAAAAAGTCCCAGATATTTCAGAGCTGGCAGTGGCACAATAGAGGGGACCCAGTGGACACAGAGAGACCTGACACACTACAGAAGCTGGAAAGAACTCCCTGTAAGTAAAAATCAATTTTTTAAAGTTCAGGTGCGCTTTAACTTACTGCTGTAATATTTTCTACTGGACTGAACTATTTCACTTATCCCCAATAGATGACGTTACTTCTATAGCAACTGCAACTCATCTTGTTGCTTTAGCATAAGTGTATAGCAAAAGTTAAGAGCCTGAATAATACATACATAGGCACCTACCTGTTATGAAGCTATAAACCACAAATGGGATATAGTTCATTAATATAAACTTCACCCCACCACTCACTTCCCACTGTTGGTGGGGTGGGAGATGTGGTCTGTCTGTGTGAGTACATCTCTGCACTTACATCCATGGACTACATCCACCAGCATGCATTGTGGCTGTCACAATTACTAAACTTCACCAGGAACTTCAAAATGCAGCACAGCTGTGGTCTCTCTTGGGGCAGATGGTAGATCTCATGTGAATGGGGGCCAGAGGAGCAGCACCCATAGCAGTAGCATAGGTAAGTAATGATGATCACCCCTATGCCCATCCCCCAACAATTCATGTTAATAGTGTCTTATCCATGCCCACTTAAATACATTATCAACAGACCAAGGAAATAGGTTTTGGATAAACTGCAGCAAGATGGCCTCTATGATGTATATATTTTGGGAGAAAATAAATTAAACTCAATAACTGGTGGATAGTTTTAATTAGTTTAACAAAGCTGATATTCACAATAAAACTTACTTTATTAAACTTTGGCATATAACAAATAACAGTACCATATAACAATTTTGTATAACTTAAGATAGCTTCTAAAGACCATAATGATCTAATCTTATTTGAGGTAAGAAATGCATTTTACAGTACTTGATGGTGACTATGTTGGGTGTCTAGAAGTGATCTTCCATGGTGGGATAGTTGTAAAGTCTGCAGCCTAGGTTATAAAGGTTAACATATTCAAAGAAGTTTCAAAATATTACCAAAATAGCAAATTAACCTGTTAAAAGCCTCAAACAAGTAATCTCACTTTAAGATAATGCACAGCTTTTGACATCTGCCGGCAGAATTCGTTGTGCTGTAATTGCTTGGCTTGCTTTGATTTATCTTCTCCATGCAGAAGACATAGAAACTGAAAGCAGAAGTTCTCTTTTATTGTCTCACACTGCCCCCTAGTGACAAGTGGCCATAAATGCACATTACCGCAGTACTAATTAGAAGCTAGGAAATCTCACAAAGAAGAAATAAATAAATTGGCCTGGAGCGCTCGCAAGCCTCTAAATAAATTGTCTCAAACCCTATTCAACATATTTGAAGGCTAATATCCATGGCCATTACAAGTACCATTATACACATTGAGAGGTTTGTGAGGGCAGAACAAGTACTCACAGATTTATTTGACATTGCAATTGAATTCAGTACTTAAATAAGTAATGAGAGCATAGTAATACTGGACCTAATTTCAACTCTGCCAAGACAGTCTATTCTCTAGTTTCTTTAATGTCTATGTTTACTGTACCATTCTGACTTGTGTTCTCTCATTCTGGCAGAAATCCCTGAAAGAGAAATAATGTAGTTTTGCTTCAGAAATGAAGTGATTCATTTTACAGATTTCGCACACCATAATAGAAAGAACTAAAGCCCCTGCAGCATTGCATACAAGCAAGAAGGGTACAAACAATCATTTTTGTCTTGTTGTAAGGCAATAAATCATGAACTTCAAACTGCTACAGAGATTGATCTGTTTCTGCCAACCAGTAACATAAGACACCAGAAATTAAAATGAAAGGCTACATAAAATCATCAGCACTTATTAACAGCGCAATTGCATGGCTCGCATCAAATAACACTTCAAAAAGTAATCTAAATCACCAAGGAATTGGCAAGATAATTTATACAAACTGGAAGTCAAAGAAAATGAAATCTCATAAAACTAACTAATTGCCAAGCTTTGCTAAATTTTTAAATCTCTTTTTTCGAAGGCTCCATTTGGAATTAAGTGACAAAATAGAGCAGTGTGATTAATCAGTGTGGGCTAAAAAAAATTAAGTACATTTAAGGAATTATTTCTGTGAAGAAATATTTTAGAATGGCACAGAAACTGTAACAGAAGATTTAGATCAATAAATGAGGCGACTGATATATGCTACCCTAATCTCTGTAATAGCAGCTAACCTAAGGAGGTATGTTGGAAATAAAGTTTACCAGTCCCGTTTTCACCAAATGAAACAAACATCTGCACTAATACATGTATATTCACTACGTCATCATGACAGATGAGCTTAAAATTGTAAAATTTAAAAAAACGATCTTTTACTTTTGTACTTTTCTAGAACTGATTGTTAAATCAGTTGCTTTCTTTTAGTGCTTACAGTGGCTCTTGAGTTTTTCTTCTTAGGGTTCCACGCAAAAGTCACATTTGTAATTAACTTTTCTCCTGAGTTTTTGTCTTGAAAAATCACTTTGCAGCATTTAACAATTGAAAGAGTACTAGAAAGTAGGTAAAACATGTAAAATCAACTAGTTTTGAGTATTTTCTTGCTTGCTGGGGGCTTTGAAAGTATTTTATTGATAACATTTTAAAATATCTCTTGGGAGAAAAAAAAATTGGTGAAAAGTTATTTGAATGTGGACCTCTCTCTCTCTTTCTCTGGACTCATTTTCTATAATTTACCCTGTTGATGTCTTATGCAGCCATTCTCAAGGCTGTATGGTTTCAACATTGTAAAAATCTGCTAGGTTCTTGCAATGTAAAACCCTCCTTCACTTTAACTAACCACTGTTTCATCAATATACTATATTCAGAGTTCTCACTTAAGACAGATTCTAGAGAAACATCATTCTGATGATTTTAGTGGTACATCATGCTTTGTAGAAGGTCAGTTAGGTTTACTTACTCAAAATAACAGACAGCCAGGGACTAGAAGCTATAAACAAAGTTCCTGCTTTCCAAAACACGTATCCTGGGAACATAAAGTACAGGCCGGAAGAACTCTAATTATAGCTTGGAGTTTCACAGTTGCGCACTGTGTGTGCTGTCAGTCACTCAATCCTGGAAGACAATAGAAAGCTCCTAATGTTATTGACATGCACAACACACCCACGATGCACCCACAGTGGGAAGTCACTAAATATCCCTTGGTAAACTGGTAGTTTCTCTGTGTATAAGAGGGAGCCCTAGTTTAATGGGTGGTGGTACTTCTTACTTTTTACTAAACGTTCACTCCTGCCATACTTTCTTTCTTTCTTTGCTTTAGTTCTGCTTGGTTTAGCTCACTTCTGATGGAACATAGCTCAGCTTAAAGAGAATCTGTATTGTTAAAATCGCACAAAAGTAAACATACCAGTGCGTTAGGGGACATCTCCTATTACCCTCTGTCACAATTTCGCCGCTCCTCGCCGCATTAAAAGTGGTTAAAAACAGTTTTAAAAAGTTTGTTTATAAACAAACAAAATGGCCACCAAAACAGGAAGTAGGTTATAGAAAATACATAGAAAATACATAGAAAATACATCCATACACAAGCAGGCTGTATACACCCTTCCTTTTGTATCTCAAGAGATCATTGTGTGTTTCTTTCCCCCTTCTGCTCTCATGCACTGAAGTTTCAGGCTGCTCTTTTCTTCTTGCAAACAGCTTTGCCCTTGTCTGTAATCCTCAGTATGTGAAAGCCCAGCCAGCTCAGAGGACGATTTATCCAGCTTGTAAAAGATAAGAGAGAAGAGAGAATCTGCCATAATCTAAATAACACACAGGCAGTGTGCAGAGAGGTGCCTGAAGGGGGGAGATTCATCACAGAACCACAACACTGAAGAACTTGGCAGCCTTCCAGACACAGGCCGACAAGTCTGACAGGGGAAAGATACATTGATTTATTACAGAGACTGTTATAGTAGAAAGTGCTGTAGTAAGCCAGAACACATTAGAATAGCTTTTGGAACTTGTAGGATGATAAAAAACAGGATGCAATTTTTGTTACGGAGTCTCTTTAAAGTGGACCTGAACTCTTGCACAGGACAGAAGGAAAACATAGATAAATGCACCCTGTATGTATTTAGAGAGTTTAGCCTGTCTAATCCTAACTCATCTGTGACTAAGCACAAGTTGTAATTTGATCCTCCACTGTGTCAGGTGACTGCCTCGGCAGATAAGGCAGATAAACTCATTTGAAAGCACAGAATGTTAACAATATAAAGATTCCTTACGCTCCCAAACCAGATCTCACAGATGCTCCTCTGCACTTGTGCCACTCAATGTAGGGTTCAGTGATATGGATCTATGTAAAAATAGAGCGCTCCATAGTGCATTTATCAAAGGGCAATTTTTATTGAACAAGTTAAAATGTACTCACAAACATCAATGTCACAATCGCTTGTCAGCGGTAAGCCAGCCGCTTAAACAGCGGGTAGTGGATGGCAACGTGCTGTGGCCAGCAGCGCGATCTCCGTTGACCTGGGCTGCCGTCTCGCTTCCGGGTGGTCGTGGCTTGCCGTTAGTGTGCGCCTGACGTCATTACGCGTTCTCCACAGCGCGTTGCCATCCACCACCCGGTGTTTAAGCGGCTGGCTTACCGCTGACAAGCGATTGTGACATTGATGTTTGTGAGTACAATTTAACTTGTTCAATAAAAATTGCCCTTTGATAAATGCACTATGGAGCGCTCTATTTTTACATAGAATGTTAACAATATGTCTGCTTCCATAAAAGCAGGAAGTAGAAACACTGGAGATTTATTTTAGGATTTGTATCAGCTGTAACAAAGAAATGTTTTTCTTTAAAGATTATTATGCTGTTACATATCTTTTAGAGCAGAGAGGAAGTTCTGAGTTTAGGTCCGCTTTAAGTATTACTGACTTCTGGTGGCAATGTAACACCAAGAACTGCAATGATATTCATATTTTTGCTTTGCTGCTGTAACAAACAAGGCTAATGATATGAGCACCTTGTATTTCGGAATGAAACCAATAAATGTCCTATACCTACTTGTGAGTGTCCATTGTCTACATCGATATCTGCTACAGCTGTGTGAATGTCAAGCTGATACAAGACTGAGGCCCATATGCAATTCACTTCTTCACCTGAGTTTTCTCCTAGGAGATAATTTTTCATGTTAATTTAAAATAACTTTCCAACACTTTTAACTAACAAAGTACAAAAAAGTAGGTGAAAAAGTACTATCAAAATTATTTGGAGTATTTTCTTCCTGGCTAGTGGCTTAAATGACATTTTTATTGACAAGTTTATCACCTGGGAGAAAACTCAGGAGAAAAAGTTAATAGCGTATGGACCCAAGTGTGGTCACTGGATCGCTGGGGCCAATGGTAACCAAGCAACCATTTCACCACATATTACTGCACTATTAAGAATCCGTATAATGAAAGACAAAGAATAGAAAACGGTTTATGGGAGAGTTCATACATTTTTACAATTATTTATAGCTTGTGGGTATATGTATAGGTTAATGTCAAACAAAAGTACTGGATAAAGTTAGTGTTGTGTGTATTTTCACATTAAATCGGAATGAAACCCAGCATTTCTTCTTTGCTCTAAAAAATTATTTACAGCATATAATATACTACCACCATTTTTTTTACTAGAACAGCATTCAATTAGTTAAACACAGACCTTGCAAGTTCAGTGCAGAGAAATTTGGATGCATCCAAAGTGAAGATAATTGTAACATTCGCTGAAGCGGCGGCTGTGGGCACACAGCGTGTCTCCGCAGCCGCCTTGCTTTCCTGCTCGGGGAGTTCGCCCGTTCCTCTGGCATCTAGTACGGCGAGAACGGGATTGTCATTTGCCCAGAGGGTTGCTGTATCGCGCTGGCACGCGCGTAGACAGGACCTTTATGCTGGGAGGAGGCGCGTCAGCTGACCGTCATAGGTGACTCACGGCGCTCCGGATTGGCTGATTAGAGTGGGCGCGGCCGTAGGGTCTCCTCTGCTTCAAAAGCCTTCGGTATTCACTTGCAACCTGTCTGCTGTTGCGAATGCTTATGTGTTAGCGCTCAGACCTTAGACAGTATCCGGTGTGCTTTGATCTGGGAGGAAACCAGGGATTTCACACAAGACTAGGATTATTGTATTATTGTTACATTTGATATTCTGTGTATGACTCTGGCTTATCTCTGACCTTGCTCTTGCTATTCGATTCTGTACCTCTGCCCATCTGACTCTGTTGCTGAACTCTGCCTGAATTATCACTACTCTCTTGCCTGCCGATTCTGTACTGTATTCTCCTGTCTGTTGCCGAACCGATCTGTCTGACCTCTCTGCTCACCAGTGAGCTCTTGTCACTGGTGAGGTTCCTTACTGATAATACCCACCAGCTCCTCTGGTGAGGTTCTGTACTGATTATACCCACCATCGCCTCTGGTGAGGTTCCTTACTGATTGTACCCACCAGCTCCTCTGGTGAGGTTCTGCCAAATCTAATCAGTATTACTGTTGCACCAAGCACTGTACACTTGCTATTACCTTGTTTGCTATACTTGCATTATTGGTGATTCTACAGATCACCATATAATCAGGTATAGTGTCTGATTTATTGGTGATACTGCAGATCACACAATAATCAGACTTCTGATTGCTACACCAATCGCTACAGAACAGCAGACCAAAATGTCAATATGTCAATGGAGACACTGTGTAATCGGGTTGAACTTTTGACCATGACCGTTAACGATCTCATCAAGACGGTTAACATACAGCAGACTCAGATTGACCAGCTGGCTGAGACAGTTAACCATCTTAAAGGTCCTATTACACAAGTGTCCTCCCCTCCAGTTAATGAGCCTAGGATGCCCCCTCCCGAAAGATTTTCGGGGCATGGCTCTGATTTTCAAAATTTTAAGCACCATTGCTTATCTTATGTTGAGTTACGTCCAGTATCTTCAGGTACAGAGAGTCAGAGAGTCATATTAATAAAGACTTTATTATCTGGTGACACGCAATCTTGGGCCTACAGTCTCCCCGAGGGTCATGAGGCTTTGGCCTCTGTTCAAGATTTTTGTAAGTTATATATGATGATCCCGATTTGGCTACAACATCAGAGAGGAAACTTAAGACCCTCAGACAAGGGCATAGCTCTGTCGAAACTTATGCTGCTGAGTTTAGAAGGTGGGCGGTGTGACCAGATGGGGGCAGTATGCTCTTCTAGATTGTTTTTTATCGGGATTGTCTGATGCGGTAGCTGATTTGATGTTAGGTCACCCTGAACCTAAATCTTTGGATGAGGCGATATCCTTAGCATTTAAAATCGATCGGCAAACTTGCTATCAAAAGCAGACTCGGGGTAAAATCCCAGGGAGACTTGCTCCTGGTATTTTTTCGTCTCCTGTTGCTTCCCCTCCTCCTCTGGATGAGCCAATGCAAATTGGACAGTCCAAGCTCACTGAGGTTGAAAAGAACAGGAGACGTCATGAGAAACTCTGCCTTTACTGCGCAGAAAAGGGGCATATAGTGCTAAATTGTCCCAACAAGGCAGAAAACACTATCGCCTAGGAGTAGCTGGGGGTACTACTCTAGGCAATCCAGTTTTACCTCTAAACAATCGCTTACTCCTCCCATGTTCTATTGCCTGGGAGGGTCAAGTTCATTCCACCCAGGCCTTTATGGACTCGGGATCCGCAGTTAATGTCATGGCTTATGATTTTGCTGTTAAGTTTGGGTTTCCCCTCCTTTCTGTGGGACGTCAGGTGGTGGTTGCCGCAATGGATGATTCACCATTGCAGGGAAAACAACCACTTACTCAGACTCCTGTATTGTTATGTCAGCTAGGAGTGTTGCATAAAGAACAAATACAGTTCCTGGTGCTCAAAATGTCCACCTCCACTATAATTCTTGGTATGCGGTGGCTCAAGAAACACTCCCCTCAAATCGACTGGAGTTCCAGACAGTTGTTAAGCTGGTCCTCCTACTGTCATCATCATTGTTTGGAGAAAGTCACAATAGGCGCTACCGAGATTCAAGTGAAGGGGTTGTCGGACATCTCTGATATTGAGACCTGGAAGGATTGGGCTTCTAGTCTGAGTCTATTTCAGCAGGAGGTTCCGGGAGGGAAACCGGATGGGGTTCTGTTTGTACCACTTCAATTCAGATTTAAAATTCTTCATGTTTTTCATACCCATAAAAATGCAAGTCACCCAGGTCTTGCCCGCACACAGGAGTCACTGGACAGATGTGTCTGATGGCCCTCGATTGTTTCTGACTGTAAGGACTTTGGTAGAAACTGTTCTGTCTGTGCCAGGAGTAAGTCATTTAGACGGGCTCCTGTGGTCACACTACAGTCATTGCCGGTAACTGAGCGGCCTCGGGTCCAAAGGAATCTAAAGAAGGCCTTTGGAACCCAGAAAAAATGGGCGGATGGGAGACACTCTGTGGAGTGGGAGTTTGCACCGGGTGACATGGTGTGTGTATCGACTCGACATCTGCTTTTTGAACAGCCCCCTGCTAGACTGGGTCCTAGATTTATAGGTCCGTACCCTGTATCCAGAAGGATAAATAGTGTCACATATGTTGTTTCACTTCTGTCCAGTGTGAGAGGTGTTGGATCGTTCCATGTGTCCCTGTTGAGGCCTGCGGTGCATGTGGATTCCTCTTTATCCTCCCCTGTGGGGATTGATGAAGAACCCAAGTGTGAGACAGTACAGTCTGCCACCCCGGTAGGCACCCTTTCCTAGAAAGTGGTTCTGGCTACTGCTGAAAGTTGGGAGGATCGGGCTTCTGCTTTTGGCCCGTTTCAGCAGAAGGATAGGAGATGGTCTGAGGTTTGGGAGGTGGTACCTGGTGACATAGTTTGGGCTTTGCCCTCCAGAATGAGAGGGGTTAGATCTTCCCAGGTATCCTCGTTTAGGTCTGTGGTGCAGGGGGATTCCTCACCCTCCCCCCCTGTGATGTTCAATGCGGAAGAACCTTGGGAAAAGGTTCATGACAGACCTGGTAGATCGTGTCCGGAGTCCACGCCTCAAGGGGGGGGGGGGGGGGTACTGTAACATTCGCTGAAGCGGTGGCTGTGGGCACGCAGCGTGTCTCCGGAGCCGCCTTGCTTTCCTGCTCGGGGAGTTTGCCCATTCCTCTGGCGTCTAGTATGCCGATAACGGGATTGTCATTTGCCCAGAGGGTTGCTGTATTGCACAGGCGCACGCGTAGACAGGACCTTTATGCTGGGAGGAGGCGCGTCAGCTGACCGGCCGGTCGGCTGACGTCATAGGGGACTCACGGCGCTCCGGATTGGCTGATTAGAGTGGGCGCGGCCATGGGGTCTCCTCTGCTTCAAAAGCCTTCGGTATTCACTTGCAACCTGTCTGCTGTTGCAAATGCTTATGTGTTAGCGCTCAGACCTTAGACAGTATCCGGTGTGCTTTGATCTGGGAGGAAACCAGGGATTTCACACAAGACTAGGATTATTGTATTATTGTTACATTTGATATTCTGTGTATGACTCTGGCTTATCTCTGACCTTGCTCTGGCTATTCGATTCTGTACCTCTGCCCATCTGACTCTGTTGCTGAACTCTGCCTGAATTATCACTACTCTCTTGCCTGCCGATTCTGTACTGTATTCTCCTGTCTGTTGCCGAACCGATCTGTCTGACCTCTCTACTCACCAGTGAGCCCTTGTCCCTGGTGAGGTTCCTTACTGATAATACCCACCAGCTCCTCTGGTGAGGTTCTGTACTGGTTATACCCACCAGCTCCCCTGCGAGGTTCCTTACTGATAGTACCCACCAGCTCCTCTGGTGAGGTTCTGCCAAATCTAATCAGTATTACTGTTGCACCAAGCACTGTACACTTGCTATTACCTTGTTTGCTATACTTGCATTATTGGTGATTCTGCAGATCACCATATAATCAGGTATAGTGTCTGATTATTGGTGATACTGCAGATCACACAATAATCAGACTTCTGATTGCTACACCAATCATTACAATAATGTTATCTTGTGTTTACTTAATTGTATCAAGTGAGGAATGTGACACATTCTCTGACTGTGCTGAAGCTCCTGGACACAGAGAGACACTGAAAGCATTTCTGCCTTCAATACAACATGAATAAAACCAGTTATGAATACAATGCAAAGACAGCTCTCAAAGCAAAAAATTGTACTTTTGGGAACTTGTAATTTCTAAATGAATAATAATACTTATGCACAAATGCAAATATGATAACCATATGGCATATAAAAAGTAGGAAAACATGTTTTATTGAATATTATGTCAGGGTTTTATACCGCTTTAAAGTTAGTGTTAAAATCATTTTACATGTTGAAGATCAGATGAAAGGTTGAGGTTATTTTTAGAGCTTTATTATTCCACAGGTTAAAGAATACCCGAGGCATCAAACTACCTAAAAAAGTAAATACTTACCTAAGGAGAGGGAGTGCCTCTGAATCCTGCAGAGGGTTTTCATGCTGTCCTCCATCACTGACTGGGATCCTCCTTAACATCGTGGCCACATTCCTCTTCTGGCACAAGTGCAGCCATACCGCACCCATGCAAGCATGGCCATGCCTGGCAGTATCCCCATCATCCATCAGGCCCCTGATGAGTCATTGAGACTAAACTAGTTGGGCGGAGCTTGGGCAGCAGTGGAGATGCAGAGGACATGTGTAAACTATGATATGCGCATTTTAAACTATAAATTGTGAGTGCACTTCTTTTAAAACATTTTTTTTTTTACAATAAAACAGTATTACCCTATGTGGATACCTCTGAGTTTAAAGAGAATCTGTAACTAATCTGTAACTTAAAAAAAACCCTCAGGGGATACTTACCTTGGGAGGGGGAAGCCTCTGGATCCTAACAAGGCTTTCCCCCGTCCTTCTCTATCCCTCCGTTCAAGTGCCAGGACCCCCCAAAGTGTGGTGAGGTAAATATTTACTTACCGCAATCCTGTGCAGGCGCACTAGCGGCTTTTCATTCGAGTAATAGCTGAACCCGATCGTATTTGCTCTACTGCGCAGGTGCGAGTCCTTTGCACCTGCCCTGTACAGTGGATACGATGGGGATTGGCTATTTCCGCCTAGCCCAAACAAAGATTGTTTATATAAACAATTGTTTATAGAAACAATGGTGAAATAGGGTCAGCACAGGCTATTCTTCATAATGCTCACTTCCAGCATCTAGATACATATTTGTCAGAAGGGACGTGTGCTCAGTGAAAGATCAGAAAGAAGAAAACATAATGCCATTCAAATAGACACAAGTGACACAGGCACCTCCGTCCTGTGTATTTAATCTGACAAATGATGATGTCCATTATCACATAAGATGCAAGCAGTGGTAAACAATCCAGTATACGCACATGTCTATGTTTGAAGTGGTCATCAGTGGAGGAGGTGGGTGGCAGGCACAAGGTGTTGTAGCAACAGTCGTTTTGCATCTAAACGATGCTTGGTTATGCTGCGGTTTACATATTTAGATGTGAAACAGCCGTCGCTACGCCACCTTGTGCCTGCCACCCACCTCCTCCACTGATGACCACTTCAAACATAGACACGTGAGTCTAATGGATTGTTTACAACTGTTTGCATCTTGTGTGATACTGGACATCGTCATTTGTTATTGATGTTGTTGTTGATTAAATACACAGGACAGAAGTGCATGTGTCACTTGTGCTTATTAATTATGGTTTGGGGGAGGGGAGGGTGGTAGAGACCTTTTGCATCTGTATCCTTCTTTTGAAACAATCAACACAAAGCAAATATCAAGAATGTAGCCCTGAAATGAACTGAAAGAGGACTTGCTGAAAGACTCTTCTGTACTTTCAACATCGCCAGTCACTTGTGTAGAAAATTAATATACAAAAGTTTTGGAGGAAGGATGAGAAGGTCGTATACCTCAAGCAACACAAACACAAATTTGTAAATTTAAAATATCATCATTTTATTAAGTATATAAAAAAATATAGAAAACGTAAAAAAATGCGCTGTGGTTGATCAAGCCACCATTAACCCTCATTCACACACTACATGCACACTGCAAGCCCAGTGGAACAAATATGCTCCAACTTCCCACCCTTATAATAACCTTTGGAGTAAATGTTAACCTAATGATTCAATTAGTTCAAATAAGTGGATTAAGGATTCAGTTTCCAAGGGAGGTTTATTAGTCACCAACCACCCATGTGAGACTATGGATCAATTAATGCACTTGTTAACAGTTCCAGTTGGCAATGTAGCAATCAATAATATGTAGCAGGTGATGCAGTGTCACTCTATTGTCACAAAGAGTTTCCAGATCAGGACACGGGTAATATAGATCAAACAGTGCTGTGTGAACCAAGTAGCAGAAAGTAGCGACACAATCCAGGTCAGCAGAGCAGCTGGTGTGAACAAGGCAGCCCAGCAATTGCAAAGGAGCACTAATAGTGTAGTGTGAGCCAAGCAGCAAGCAGTAGTAGCACAGTTCAAATCAGCCAAGCAGCCACTGTGCACAGAATAATCCAGTGATGGCAGAAAAGCACACAAAGTTGTATTAATGGCAAATGCAGCTCATATTGTTAGAATAAGCTCATAGGTCTCTGTATTGAAAACAGGAACAGAGGGAAGCCGACACTGTATGCATATGACAAGTGTGTGTGTCAAGTTCACCCTGCAGGCACAGATTAAACACAAAACATACAGTACCAGATCAACGGTGTCCAGCTCCCATGTCAGGCTGCATATTCCAGGCCATCAAAGGAATGGATCCCAGCAGCAGAGTCCCGCTCACACACACAGTTGCCTGCTCCAGATGGATGGTAATGCACACCCGTAAGTCCATAGATGACACACTAGGAATGGCTGGTGGCTGCCAGGTAGGGGATCATAAGCTTGCCAAGGAAGGAGCAGAGAGTGAACGGAGTATCCAGGCGGTGGTCAAACACCCGTCCAATCACCCACGCTAGCCCATGACATGTTTCACCGGCACACACTTCTGGTTTCCTCAGGTGGGCGTGGATCAAGCAGTCAAACCATTCACAGCCATTGAAGTATATGTGCGGGCACTCATCCAATCACAGAGCACGGGGGCCCACCCTCCCCCGAACCAGCCCACACAAAGGAAGGGGGGAGAGAGGTCAGTGACATCCTCCCCAGCTTAGGATCAAGTGGGGGGGGGGGCGCTTGCAGGAACCCAGCCCAGAAGAGACACCCATACATACAAACCATTCGCCAAGCAGAAGCCGGAGGCGGCACCCCTCCCCCCATGGGCACCACCCCCAGATAAGCGGGCCCGGGAGAGCGGTGAGTAAGACATCATCCCAGTCAGGAGCCAGGGGAGGGGGCGAGCACAGCACCCGGCGGGGGGCCCAGAAGCCACAGGGGGCCCCATCCTGAAAGACAGACAACTAAGGGCACTGAGAAAAAAACTTTCTACTCTGTGCACAATTGTTCTAATTATTGTATATGCTCAGCCACTGATAAGAAATCATACAAAGTTTTGCAGACAAAGATTTGTAGACATTCCCTATTCAATGTGCAGCAGGCTTTTCTATACAGCGCCCAGCCCCCAACCTCTCTACCCCTCCCCAAGTGTGCTGTACTGCAGTGATGCTGAAGAAGGCTGCAGAGCCAGTTCTGTTCCATCAGAGGACAGAGTGAGTGTAATAGGAAGTTGAGGCTGGGAGCACACTCATCTGTCGGTTTTCTGTATGCGTTTTCTGCACACCAGGGGCTTGATTCACTAAACTGTGATAACTCATATCATGGGCGCGCTAGCATTTTCGCAAGCATTGTCACATTTTTGCACGCAATCGCGAATTTTCATGCGCAACTGCCAAAACGCATGAAAACGCAAAAACACAAGCGAAAAAAGCTAGCGCGGCAGTGATATGAGTTATCACAGTTTAGTGAATCAAACCCCATGTGTGTCTGTATGTGTGAAAACCTGCATGTTTTATCACAGTAGCAAATGTAATTGATAGAGAAAATGCCTGCAGTGTTTCACTGCTGTCTGTTTTTTATCTGCATGGGGAAAACACATTCAAATGTGCACAAGCTAATGGAATAACATTGGTTCTTAGTTTACCTGTGCAGAAAACGGGGGGTGGGGGTTCGGGTGCTGGACTGGAATGGCGGGAGGGGGCTCCATGCAAAGTTTTGCAGGGGAGCCCAATGATTTCTAGTGACGACCCTGCGGCCGGCCACAGCGAGAAACACTAAAGCAAAAAAATAAATAAAAAAGGAACTTAGGCCTGGTGCACACCAAAACCCGCTAGCAGATCTGAGGCGTTTTGCTAGCGTTTTGCGGACTGCTGCGGATTTCAGTGTAGTACATTTCATATATTGTTACAGTAAAGCTGTTACTGAACAGCTTCTGTAACAAAACCGCCTGCCAAACCGCTCTGATCTGCGGTTTTTCAGAGAGGTTTGCGTTTTTCCTATACTTAACATTGAGGCAGAAACGCCTCCGCAATCCAAAAAATGCCTCACCCCGGGAGTACGCGTTTCAGCAAAACGCCTCCCGCTCTGGTGTGAACCACCCCATTGAGATACACTAACCAAGCATATCCGCAGCCGCAAGCGGCTGTGAAAACACCAAGAAACCCACTCGGTGTGCACCAGCCCATACTGTATATACAATGCAAAATAAGGCTCAAAAAACTGTCCGTGTATAACCCCATATCAGGGGAAAGGAACATATTATTCATTATCTAGCATCAGAGTACTGACGCTGGCTACCACTACCAGATATATCTACATTCTCAGTATCACTATCAATCTACATAAATGGACCATAGCAAGGCAGAATGCCGTGCCAGGTACCAGCACCGGCAATTTACACAGGCAGAGGTGGTTAAGGCCACGTTCACATTATGAAACGTGGATGGCCGTGCATTCGGAACGCAACACATATGAACGCACACTATCCACGTTTCTATGCGTTGCATGGCTGATCCCATTCCCCTGAAGTGAATGGGTCAGCTGCGTGTTTCTGCAAAAAATGCTTGCAGCATGCGTTTCCGGACCCGCACTGGTCCGGAACGCATGCAGTGTGAACATCAGACAGTGCTGCCTATGCACTGTCTGGTGTCATGCGTGTCTGCCTCCTGCATGCATTCCCGAAACGCGGATGGGAACGCGTGCAATGTGAACAGGGCCTAAATGTCCACAGACCCCCACATCAAGGATGCCACACTCAGCAAGGCAACAGGAGATACTATAGGGGTAAAAAAGGACTATAAGGCCCTATTCACACTTAGAAAGTAAAACGCCGGAGATTTTTTCTGGCGTTTTGCCGGAGTGATTTTTCCAAAATCACTGAACACTGCTGCAGTTTTTGCCATGATCGCGTTTAGCACTTCTATAGCACTGAAACGCAATCGCCGAGAAATTGCCTGAAAATGGTGCAGGCGACGCGTTTTGCGTTTTTGCACGTTTTTGGGCAATTTGCGGCGATTATCGCAAATCGCCTAAGTAAGAACGGGCCCATAGGGTTTCATTACACTAGCACTTTTAAAAAGCACTAGCGTTTGAGCATTTTGCCGAAATCGCGACAAAACACTCTAGTGTGAAAGGGGCCTAACTGATTGATTTGTTCAGACCCAGTGGGTCTGTTGCTCAAAGCTCAAATATCCACATCTGTTCCTTCTGGAGCAAGAGGCGGTCAAAATTTCCGCCTCTAACAGTTTTGTGGATGCGATCCAGTCCAATGAATCGCAATTGTTCACAGCTGCCCCCATGTGTCATCCTACAGTGTCTTGCCACCGGGGTAGGAACAGTGGAACTTTTTTTAGTCACAATACTCGTAATATGTTGAGAGTGACATACGTATCCTAAACTCATTTTTAGTCTTGCCCACGTAGAAAGCTCCACAGGGGCAGACCAAAAGATATACCACCAGAATGGTGGCGCAATTAACAAAATGATCAAGTTCCCAAGTCTTCCCATTAGGAAGCAAGACATTCTTACCTACTGCTATATAACGGCACATTGTGCAACCACCACATCTGTAAGTAACATTTACCCTGAAGTGTTTTTGAGGTGTATCTTGCCCACGAAAATGGCTTTTAAGTTTTAACCAATAAATCTCGAATGGAGGGTGCCCCGGCGGTACGCAATCTGGGGCTGACTAGGGACCACTTTGTTTAATTTGGGATCATCCGTGAGTATGTGCCACTGACATCTGAGGATGTCCTCAATGCGGTTGTGTTGTGCACAAAAGTGTGTGCAAAATCTAAGAGACGAAGCATCACCCCTTTAAGTATTACCAGGGGCATAGCAATAGGGGGTGCAGAGGTTGCGACCGCATCGGGGCCCTTGGGCTAGGGGGGCCCTGAGGGGCCCTCCCTCAACTGCAGTATTAGCTCTTTATTGGTCCTGTGCTCATAATAATGACTTCTATAGATACTTTGAATAGTGGTTATCATTAACTAGCTGTTCCCCATTCCCTTCTTGCACCTCTGACACTGTACCTGCCATTGGAAGGTTTTAGTGCGCCGTATCAATTGTTATGTGTGAAAAGAGAGGGAGCGGAGGCACTGTAGTAGCAAAGTGAGGTACCTTTAAATCCACGGTGTGCAGCACAATAGGGGAACACAGTGGGAGGGAGGGGATGCCTGACTGCTGTTTCGCTAAGAAAGCTTCTTCAGAGGCAGATATAAAGAACGGTTCTTTATATCTGCCTCTGAAGAAGCTTTCTTAGCGAAGTAGCTGTCAGGCATCCTTTCATCCCCACTGTGTACCCCTATTGTGCTGCACACCTTGGATTAAAATGTACCTCACTTTGCTACTACAGTGCCTCCCAGGGGTCTAGTCCTGGGAAAAGAAGTGAGTGGACTCACTTTGAGAACCTCTGCGCCGCGCGCCAAAAATGGGCATGGTCAAGCACACCGTGGGCGTGGTCATGGGTGGGGCCAAATATACATGACCTTAGCAGTGATGTAAAAGGTCTGCCGAGGAAGTTTGAGCTCTGCCGTAGTGTATCCCTCAAAAATAGATGTAATCTGACAGCATTTCACCAAAAAGACACATAATCTGGTAGAAGTTCCTCCAAAATACAGATAATATGGAAGTGAATCCCCCAAAATAGACAATGTGGCAGCAGCAGTTCCACCAACATACACATAATTTGGAAGCAGTTCCCCAAAATACGCGAAACATGGCAGCGGATCACCCAAAATACACGTAACACCCAAAGGACATATAATCTGGCAGTAGTGGTCCCCCAAACATACACAATCTGACAGCAGTTCCCCAAAATACACGTAATCTGGCAGCATCCATTCCCCTAACATACACATAATCTGGCAGCTGTTCCCCAAAATACATAACAGCGGTTCCACAAAAATGCAGATAATCTGACAGCAGTTCCCCCAAAATAGGTACCCCCAGTTCCCCCAAAATAGGTGTCCCCAGTATAAGTAGCCATGAGTATAGTAGTCCCCAGTATATGTAGCCAGAGGTATAGTTGCCTAGTATATGTAGCCAGGGGTATATGTGCCCAGTATATGTAGCCAGGGGTATATGTGCCCAGTATATATAGCCAGGGGTATATGTGCCCACTATATATAGCCAGGGGTATATGTGCCCAGTATATATAGCCAGGAGTATATGTGCCCAGTAAATATAGCCAGGGGTATATATGCCCAGTATATGTAGCCAGGGGTATATATGCCCAGTATATGTAGGCAGAGGTATATGTGCCCAGCATATGTAGTCAGGGGTATATATGCCCAGTATATGTAGCCAGGGGTATATATGCCCAGTATATGTAGGCAGGGGTATATGTGCTCAGTATATGTAGGCAGAGGTATATATGCCCAGTATATGTAGCCAGGGGTATATGTGCCCAGTATTTGCAGTCAGGGCTATAGTAGTCCCCAGTATATGTAGCCAGGTGTATATGTCCCCAGTATATGTAGCCAGGTGTATATGTCCCCAGTATATGTAGCCAGGGGTATATGTGCCCAGTATATGTAGGCAGGGGGATATGTGCCCAGGTAGCCAGCAGGAGGGGAGCAGCACAGAGAAGAAGAGCTATGGGGACAGCGGGGATGGGCGGACATCTCCCCCCCGCATCCCTCACCTTCATGCTCCCCTTCCTGCCTCTCCCCTCCGGCGTTTTGAAGTGTCGGGCCCGGCGGCGAAAGTGGGTGGAGACTTAACTCGTTCCAGCCGCAAGGGACGCTCCGCTCTGTGTGTGGCTAGTCTGGTCTTCTAGCCGCACACAGAGCGGAGCGTCCCTTGTGACTGGAACGCGGGAAGTCTCCGCCCACTTTCACCGCCGGGCCCGACATTTCAAAACGCCGGAGGGGAGAGGCAGGAAGGGGAGCACGAAGGTGAGGGATGGGGGGGAGATGTCCGCCCATCCCCGCTGTCCCCATAGCTCGCCTTCTCCGCTCTGCTCCCCTCCACACAAGCCAGGGTCCACGCAGGACTCGACCCCTGGTGCCTCCGCTCCCTCTCTTTTCACACGCATTTGTATGTCTCTGAGAGCACGTTGTGGCATGGAGTACTCAATCCGGTGAACCCAGTGTCTTCTTGCCCTCATCTAGTGCCAGTCTTTTCCTCCTTCATACTGCATTAGTTGTTATGTATAGAGTGCTTAGGAGACCCCAATGTAAAACTTGCATCGGGGCCCACAGTTCCTTAGCTACGCCACAGGGTATTACATGTATTAAGATGTTTGTTACGATCACTTATTTTAGCTCTACGGAATGCTCATCTCAGTGGATTATCAGAATACCCCCCGCATCTGAAACCTCCTCCGGAGGTCACCGGCTTCCTCCTGAAAATCTCTATCCCGCTAGTGTAGTAAATTAAACAGGCAATTCATCTTGACTATAATATGCAAGTATAAATGTAAAAAACTTTTTTTTATTAGTGAAAAAAATAAAAATGAATCATGGACAGCACAGTTTACAAATTTCAATGTAACACACACGATAGCTTGTGTCAGTAATTGTCTACGTGATGTGTGCACATTATACGCATAAATGCCTAATACATGAAAATGGAAACATTACCCATTCAGAGGGTAAATAGTGAGCAAAATAAACATCCAAAATGCATAAAGAACTACAGCATAGTCACAGCACAGGAAGCCATGAGCCTGATGCACATATTGTGAGGCAATACTTCCCCAGAAGCATCAAAGAGGGCCTATGTATCTATCTCTCAATAACTTTTGGCCTACAGTATAATGCACTAAAAGGTCACTCAAAATGCCTGAGGGTCCAACTTCCCAATTTGCCAGCTTACAAAGTCATGAGGGCAGCAAACAGTTCACACAAAGGGATCAAAAAATGAAATAATCCCATTATGAAAACCAGAGTTGTGAAGCCCAGGAGCATCTGACAGGTGTCTAATTTACTTGCTTTGTAGTAGTGACTCATGTAGTCAAAGAAAAAAAAAAATAACTGGCTAAAGCAACATATTTGGCCATCTTGGTCTGTATGTTACATTCCAAAAAGATAGGAGCTTAAGGCATTAGAGTCTTCACGTAATCTACCCACACCAACCAATACCTCCTACTGGAACATAAGCTGGCTGCTGTTACAAGTCTGCAACACAAGGCTAAGATAAAAGTCAAAAGATAATGTTAGGATACAAACACCTCAGAGAAGCTTTAAACATGTGTGGCTACATAGACTGTAGAAATAATAACAAGGTCTTAAGAAAACACCATAAAAAAGGAGCACAAATAGAATCTGAAATGATGGAGCAACATAACAATTCCCAGTGTAGCTGGAGTGTCAATGAAATTCAGGAAGCTCTTCAACAAAACGTCATATCACTGTATTCTCCAAAATGAGGCAATACACTGAGACAGAAACCTGTACACCCTAAAGATCCAACACCTAAACAAAGGCAAGGTGACTTTGTGCATGAAGTCCAGTGCACTGAGGAATGCAAGCAATTTTACATTATGAAGGACAATGAAAGCAAATAATTAAAATGACCAATCAAACCATCAAGCATTTATGTAATTTAATAATTTAAACCTCCCCAACGTACCATTATATTATGTGGTGTTCACCAAAACAACATAAGTAAAGGAGAACAATGTTATATTATTATTATATAGGTGCTTGAGATATTACAACACTTGAAAATAATTAATTTATATAAATACATGAAAGAGCCCCAAATTCATTGACAACCTTAAAAAAACGTCATCAGTAACACGATTTAAAAAAAAAACAATACATCCTGTTTACATCTCAATAAAGACAGTTCTTGAATGCCACTGATTGGATAAAGTATGTAATAATAAAACTGAAGATTAAGGACTTTCAATATAATAACTAGTGTTGCTGTTCAGATTCAGATCATTGCTATGTTAACAAGACAAGACAAGACAAGACAAATAACATTTATATTGCGCTTTTCTCCTTGCGGACTCAAAGCGCCAGAGCAGAGCAGCAGCCACTAGGGCGCGCTCTTTTGGCAGTAGCAGTGTAAGGGAGACTTGCCAAAGGTCTCCTACTGAATTAGTGCTGGCTTACTGAACAGGCAGAGCCGAGATTCGAACCCTGGTCTCCTGCGTCAGAGACAGAGCCCTTAACCATTACACCTTCAGCCAACTGCCAGTACATTGGTCATTTGCTTTGGGTCCACCTGGACACTATCAATACTCTAATGGCTAAATATGGGAGCTCCCTGTGAACTGTACCATATAATACCTTGTGCACTCACAAATACATGCACAGAGCAACTTGTGACACAGACGCAGAAAAAGACCCTAAACAAATTAAAATACAACATATTTATTAAAAACAATACAATAAGAATCTGCTTGTGGTGTAAGTTAAAGTGTGGATCAATTTCCACGGAGGAAACCATATTATGTGGAATTTCCTTTATAGCAAAAACACTGCAGTTTTTGTGGAAACGAGTATCATTTATCTTACCAGTTTTATTGCTCTCTGTATCATAGGTTTTTGTGTATCTATTTTTGAATGCAAAGGATTGGTATTGGTTTGTATTTCATTTGAACACATCTGGCACATTGGTCCCATCCCCTATGTAAATTCTCTGCAGATGGAGTACAGCTACATTTATTATGCCTGCATCACCTGTTTCTTAATTTTACTGAAGCACTTTTTTTTGGTCTTGTGTGCTTTGCTAGTCACATGTCTGAGCTACAGAAGAGATTGTTTGCTAGGGTGTTACTGATGGGATAAATATGATCTTACTTCTGTGCGGGGTTTGGTACACACAGCAAAGTCTCCAGTATCCGGCACTGGTGGGGATCGCCTGATACGGGATACATGTGCTTGCCGGTTACCTGAGCAAGAGCCAAAATAGCACATTCCTCCCACTCCAAAATACTTCCTGATTCTCCAGCGATGTCTGTCAGTCTCCCTGTACCACCTCGTGGGCTCTGAGCAGCATTGCAGCTACCCCAGTGCACGGAAGCTGGAATGTCAGCTGACCCACATTGGGTCATGTGACATGTTGGCTTCTGTACACTGACCCCAGAAGCCACTAGGAGCCTGCAAGGAGGTACAAGGAGGAATGCTAGACATCGTTGGAGCCTTGGTAAGTATTTTAAAGCTTGCCAGCAGCCACAGAAAGATCCCCAAAAGAGGTAGTCCGATATCCCTCAGACATGCCGGTTAGTTGAGACTTCTGGTTGCCGGAATTCTGTATAACGGGGACTTTGCTGTACTTAGTGCTGGCAGAGTATGGACAGGGTCCGTGGCAATCACGCAGATAGAGACTATAGTAATAGTATAGTTTAGGGGCCTGTTGTGTAATCAAGTTTTAAAGAATCTCACCCTTTATTAAAAAATAAAGTAAAACTTATTTTGCAGCACTTGCAGTCATTATACTTTCATTATGGTAGTTATGGTAGTTATCACATACTAGTATAGTAAGATAATGACACAATACACATAGCTCTGTTCTGACTGATTCCCTTAAAACATTTTTAAAGCCTTCCAATTAAATTACTTCCTTTTAAAGTAATTTAAATGGCTGTTCGCAGTATGCTTGTAGGCCCTAACATATCAATTATCAAGGTACTTTTTCATAATAATTCCTATATTTGTATAGCGCTTTTTTCCTGTCGGACTCAAAGCGCTTGTGAGGCAGCCACTAGAGCGCACTCAGTAGGCAGTAGCCAGAGCCAGGACAAGGTCCTCCAGCACCCAAGGCTGAGACACCAAAGTGCGCCCCTCCATCCCTCCCACCCCAATCATCACATACTGATTGCTATTAGACTAAGAGGCGCCACAGGGCCCCCAACACCTTAATCTCTAGTTACCTGGCTTGCAGTCACTGCCATGTATACCTTTTTTTTATTTCTCTCTGCTTCAAACCCAATAGGAGAATGATAGCTGAGTGAATTGTGCGCCCCCTGAGTGAATTGTGCGCCCCCTCCTATACTGCGCCCTGAGGCTGGAGCCTCTCTCGCCTCTGCTTCGGCCCGGCCCTGGCAGTAGCAGTGTTAGGGAGTCTCACCCAGGAACTCCTTACTGAATAGGTGCTGGCTCACTGAACAGGAAGAGCCAAGATTCATACCCTGGTCTCCTGGGTCAGAGGCAAAGCCCTTGGTTTTAACATATAATATTTGATGTTTATTTTTTCTGTTGATCATCAATGCATTGTAGTCTGCCATTATAGCCATATATTTTCCAGTTGGTCCATTTAAAGGTACTGGTAAATTTCTTATAAGCTGTACTAATATATTTCTTATAAGCTGTACTGGTATATTTCTTATAGCTGTACTGGTATATTTCTTATAAGCTGTACTGGTATATTTCTTATAAGCTCATTGTAATGTATTGCAGTCATCTGAGTTCTGTCATTCAAATAGTGTAATCCAGAACAGTGATATACTAAGATCTTATGACATACAGTTTATTGTCCAAAGAACGTTATACACATTTCAGCTCTACCTTTGGCTACGAGGTGATTTGTAACAGAAGTGTCGTGTTGACAGACATTGGCTGAATACATCATGTATAATATCCGGATTATCCTGTCCCTTTCAGTTTGGAAAATAGGCTTGTATAAACATAGTTTTGGAGAGTTTATCTATATATAACAAAATCCTATGAGAAGAAATTACTTTGGATTTTAAAAAAGATGGATCAGCCAACTGACTAACTGATTTGTCCAATATTAACTAGAATTATATTTATTACCTTAAGTTAGGCATACACATAACAGTTTTTATATTGTATAAGATTCACTTACTAATGATTTTGGAATGTTTATCAATTAAAGAACAACTGTAATGAGAGGGACATGGAGGTTGCCATATTTATTTCATTTTAAACAATACCAGTTGCCTGGCTATCCTGCTGATCTTCTGTCTCTAATACTTTTAGCCACATGCTTGTTTCTGATGATATTCAAATACTACTGCAGCCAAATAGTTTTATTTAAAAGTAAATAATTATGTCAGCTTCCATATTCTTCTCACTTCCGTTGTCCTTTAAGCTCATGCATATTGAAAAATATCCATTCAAGTTGGGGGGGAATAGATGGCTGCCGAAGCAGGGAGTTTGGGGTAGCCGACTGGCAATTTTGGTACTGCATAGACTGCAATGTTAATTGCAGTTATAGATGTAGGTGAACGCTATATAGTGGTGAAGATAGTTACAATGGCAAAGATTGCTGCAGTGGTGCACAAAGCTGATCTCCCAATAGCAGAAAATGGTAGTGAAGGGAGTGAGAAAGTGGTGCACACAGCCCATTTTCTAAGTAGCCAAACACCTGAGATGGGGGGAGGGAGGTTATAAGGCACGTGGTGCTCGGCTACTATGTAGCTGAAACCCACATCCTCTCTAGTGCTAGGCATAGGTAGGAGGGGGTAGGGGGTTGGCTTTAGGTGTAGTTAGGGCGTACGTTAATGTTAGGAGTAGGTAGGTTAGGTAAAGCGATAATACAATTTTGGCAAATAAATATTCTAATATTGTCATTATCCAGCAGCCAGTAGAAGAATATTGGTACCTGAATACTGCATAGTACTGCACTGCATGGAGCCAATGAACTCTAGCCATTCAATAAAAGCATGATAGATTTCTGCAAAACACAAATGGAGATATGTGTGCAGTGTCAAAGTTATCCATCATATGCCGATCAACATGGAATTGGGGAGAGATTGATTGGGATTGGTGTACCATATCAAACCATTATTGACCCATGCATGCCAATCTTAAAACTCCCTCAAACCCCACATAGCACCTAATTTACTAAATCTGATGAGCTGCAGAGAACAACGGAGAGGCTCAGAGGTTTTGCAAACCTGGAATGGTTTTACTAGAAATGTCCTGCTGTTAGCTGGTAAGAGTTTATAACCCACTCTGAAATCACATCTGCTGATGATGTTATATACTGTACACAGCGACGTAACTAGAGGGGAGCAGCACCTATGATTGCAGTTGTCCCAGAAATGTGTGGGGCCCGACTACTAACCTTCCCTGCTTCCAATACAGGGGACTATACTTCAGGAGCAGGTGTTTTTGTGGCTACGATTGTTATGGGTGTGAAGATCATGATGGCCACACTTGTTTTATGGCCCTTGTGAGATGGGCCCCAAGGCCGTAAAGGGCGCCAAGGGGAGGCAAGGGAAGGGATGCGAACATTGGGGGCCCCATCAACCATTGTAGTTATGCGAATGGATGGAAGGTTAGTACATTAGTGTCTGTGATATTGCAGTAACATGTACACACCTGCAGTGGAATACTTTTTTAATTAATACAGAACAACCTGGATTTATGGCAAAACAGTTTCTGCAGTGTGGAATCATATGACTGCTCTTTCCTTATTCTTGTACTGTGTTCTAATAGCATCTACTGTAATAGCAGACAATTTAAAAAAAATGCACATGGTTTGATGAATCACTAAAGCTTTCCACTGCTGTCCACTGCAATCCAGTCGTAGTAATCAACCCTGTATTGTCTGAGATGCAGTAAAATCCGACATTGCATAGAATATTGTCAATTATGTGATATGGTGCAATGCATTATAAGACTAAACCTCTGTTCTGTGTTTTTGATGCTCCCTTACATTCTACACTGGAAGTAACAAAGCCCTGTCAGGATGGGACCATTGCAGCTACTATCTGTGAAGTGCTGCTCATCACAGAAATAAATGGCAGTTAGCAATATTGATGGATAGGGGGCTGCTTATTTTCAGTTGATGCAGGTTTTTGTCAGTGTCATGGAAATGTACGTGACTTGAAATTAGACCAATCAAAATCATTCATTACTGCATCTTATGGGTCAAATTCCAAGCTGCATAAATGAAATTGGAATTAGTAGCATTTTATTTAACATCTCTATGTCTAAATTCATGCAGTGGAATACCTGGCAGTATTATTATTATTTCAAAATAGATGTGTTTTCTGGGGGTTAAACATCCAATTTTACAATACCAAGTCAGCAGGTGGGGATCTTGAGCAAAGAAAAAGAGTGGCAAGCGCATTTCTGGTTTATGATATTGTTGTGAGATAAGATTAGCTAACAATGCCGACTGATTGCTCCTTTATCTTTCGGGAACAGATGTTCATTGTGCCTGTTGTGGAGGTCTGTCTCTAAGTAAGGAGCTTGTGCTGTGATTTGTCATTTGAAAACTCAGGAGACTTTCCACGTTGAGCTAAACTATATACATACCTGACACTTTTATTGGCTGAAAAAAAATGTCATGATCACATACGGTGACAGTTTGCCAAAGATGACTATACAGACATATTTTCACATCTCTCTACCAGTTAGCACAGGCTGTTCTATGACAAGGTGAGAAGTAAAGATGATCTCTGAGTAGCACAATTCTTCTGAAGAGATGCAAAATGTGTTACTATTTGTATGCAGATGGAAATCGGATGAATCAAATGCATCAAATCGGACGAATCAAATGCAGCACCATTTTCATCATGTTGAAAAAAAAAATTTCATTTAATGGATCTTTTTTTAGTGAGGAGTAAGAACAGGAAGTATCCCACTGCAAGTTGCTTTGGGGAAACATAAGATCTATAAGTTAAATTGATCTAGCATTTCAGTTTGCAGAGGAGGTAATGGTAGACACCAGGGGAAGCTTTTATAGACTATAGCTACACAGTGCCGTTCTTCAGAGAGTCCTTCCTGTTCTCTACCCCCTTGTAGTCTGCACTTTATGCAGCCAAAAAGCAGCCCCAAGACTGCCAAAGCAGCTAATTGGGGCACTGATGTAAATAGCCACGATTAGCAGCAAGAAGGCACTTGTCTTTGTTTCTGTAGGGTTTTTGCACAGGGAAAATGACAACCAAGGTTAATCAATGGACTATTTAGCACTTGAATGTGCCTTTTGAATGCAGACAAACAAGACTGACAGCAGTGCAGCACCGTGCGCATTTCCCTATCAATTACATTAGCTTCTGTGAAAAAATGTGTGTGTTGTCCCACATGCATGCAAAAAAAAAATGGATACAGTAGCGTTAGGTATAGGGATGGTCACTGTATTCCGCGGAATTGGCAATTCCGTTCCGTCGCATCAGAACAGAATTGCTCTAGCGTTCCGGCGGAATTTTTGTGGAATGATACGTATTCTGCCGGAATGCAAATTTTTGTACGCCAATCACAAGGAAGACCCACCTAGACACTGTAGACAGACGGATTTCTGCATGAAAATAGGAATTCCTGCACCAAATAGAGCCTTAAGAATTACCAACCAATCCTACGTTAGCAACCAGCTCCCTAGCTACCTATCAGCACCTATCCCGCCCATTTGGTATATAAGAGAGGTGTGCAGTCACGAAGCTTGTGGGTTTCAGTCTGGTGTTGGAGACAGAGGAGAGACAGACCCATACTAGTTGTTTTAACATAAAACAAAAGTCTTTTTCAAGACTATATATAAACCAAAAGTCTTTTTAAATACTCTGTGAGAGAGAGTTAGAGTGTGAGCTGTAGAAGTAGTAAGCTAGCCGTATTTGTGACTTGGGAGAGAGGTAGATTGTAGTTTGAGTGATAGATTGCAGTGTAGTGTGCTAGTACTGCAGAGCCAGTCAGGCTGCAGGCTTAGTGTTTCAAAGAGTGAGAGTGAGTTACTTGATTGATTGATTGATTGATTGATTGATTAGGTATTGATTAGTTGAGTGAGTGCAAGTTTTTTTTTTGTTTTGTTTTTTTGTTTTCTTTATTTATTTATTTACTTTTTTTCTTTATTTCATCCCTATATTTTGTGATCTCATCTGCTCTGTCGCTCATACCCCTTTCTCCAATAAAGTTTTTGGCCCAAAACAATGGAGCAAGAGCAGCAGCAATTTACTGACACTCCTAAAAGGAAGTGGAGAGATAGTGGATCACGGCAAGTACGTGATCAGGTTGAGGGTGGCAGCAGCTGCAGGAAACGTTCCCCCCCTGGTCAGAAAAGTCTTCCCTGTGTTCACAGCATGCAGGAAAATTTTGACAGAGCAGGAGGCGCAGAGAGTTGTCTATTACTTAGACCAGGAACCCTCTACCCAGTCTGAGGAACTTCAAGCTAGTGGCAGCAGCACCAGTAGTGGCCGTCAGGTTCCTCCCGACCAGAACCCAATCACAGCTGCTTCTCTTCATGAGGTTGTTTCTTCCCAGTACTCTGCTCCAGAAGAACAGCACACCAACATCGCTGAGAGATGTGGATAACGTTTGGGAGGAGGCATTGGAGCAGACCATGGGACCAAGCTCCTAAGAAGTGGTGGGTTCTGTGGTGACAGAAATGGCCACTGTGATTGCTTCATCCAGTGTAACCACCAGTCAACATCTGTCGACTACAGGTGTTTGGTGGCTAGGAGAGTCCAGAAGAAGAGTCACTCATTCAACTGGCTGATATTTTTGATGATGAGGCGACTGATCCAACGTGGTCGCCATCTGGGTTGGGCACTGGCAGGCGTGAGCAGCTTGTAGAAACAGAGCAGACGGTTGGCCAACAGCAGCCTGCAAGTGCTTTTCTGTCTGTCAGTAACCGCCAGCAGTCCAATGCTGAGGATCGAGGTGCTAAAACAGTTCTCACCACTGCTGGACGTGCACGCACGTCTCCTGCCTGGAATTATTTCACTGTTCTGGAAGAGGATGAATCCAGGGCGGTCTGTTCTGTTTGCCATAAATCGGTGAGCAGAGGCAAATCAGGCAGCGGGTTCAGCACTTCAGGGCTGATAAGCCATCTGCGCGTCCACCACAGACGGGAGTTTGAACATGTGAAAAATTCCAATAAGATGGGTGGAGGAAAAGCAACAGCAACAGGCCCCTCCTCTTTTTTTCTACTCGTTCTGTGACTCATGTCCCTATCCAACCTGCTCAGTCCTATTGTTCAACTCCCTCTGTAAGCCAGACTGGTAGAGGACTCCACACCTCAGCAAGCACATCGTCATCACCCTTGGTGTCCTCTGAATCGCCAGTGTTCCAACGTCAGGTCTCTGTGCCAGAAATGTTGCAGAGGAAGTGGACGCTCCATGCAGCTGATCCGTTCATTGTGAAAAATAATGCTCTCCTGGCAAGGCTGTTAGGCCAACAGCTGCTGCCCTACCAGTTTGTGGACTGTTCCCCCTTCCGCAGACTGATGAGCAGTGTTGCTCCACAATGGCGGATCCCCTATCCGCCATTATTTTGGTAGGAATGCTATCCCTGCCCTTCCCCAGACTTTGTGGAGTGTGTCTATACCTGGCTATACCTGTCTGAGGCATCTTCCACCAGAACAGGGCCACTGGACTACATCACTGGGGACCAGTGGCAGCTGATTGGACAGGTGTGCAAAGTATTGGAGCCGTTTCAGCAGGCAACAAAAGTGGTCAGTGATGAGCACTGCAGCATATCGGAGGTGCTCCCTCTTCACGATGGAAAAGGCTCTTGGCAAACTGGTCGAACAGGGGGAGGTAGCCCTACTGAACAGTTGCCAGTCAAGTGAATGTGTGAGTGGGCATGCTCCAGTCCTGGATGAGGAGGCAGAGCTTATGGAATAGCCCATTGTCCAGGGGTGGGAAGAAGATTTTGACGTGGAGCTGGAGCATGATGATGACAGTTCTGACAGCCAGGAAGAGGCGATTCATGGCAGACATCTCTTCCCCATGGCTGTACATATGATCCAGTGCCTCCGTAAAGACCCCCGGATTAAAAAATTTAAATCAAGGCTCGACATGTGGGTGGCCACCATCTTAGATCCCCGATGCAAGGGGAAAATGTGCCAGTTCATACCCCCCTCCCAAGCAGACGCCAGGATGAGCCAGATCCAGGATGCCCTTCTTCGTTGGGTAGAAGATGCGTTTCCTGCACCTGTATCCCAAGCTACCAAGCCTCGTCATCATCATACTCAGCAAATTTCTGGTGGTCCCACTCCCAGCAGCAGCAACATTACCCAATCTGTGAAACTGCTGAGTATGCTGAAGGAATTTTACCAGCCAATGCAAGATACTCCTAGCACCACCAGCGGACCAAAAACTGGATGCCTGGCCTGAACTCGCTCAGTATGCACTGGAGGTCCTTGCATGCCCCGCCGACGCCGTCAGTGTTCTTTCTGAGCGAGTATTTAGCGCTGCAGGTGGGGTGGTCACCGACCAACGGACCCGTCTGTCCACAGACAATGTGGACATGCTAACCTTCATAAAAATGAACGAGTCATGGATCAGTGACAAATACAAGGCCCCTCTCACTGATTTATAAGATGACTATTATACTGACTACAATAATTGGCCTACGACCACTCCTGCTACTCACAATTTTTGTATGGCTGCCATGGAACCAGTAGGTCTCATGGCCTACGACAACTCCTGCTACTCACAATTTTTTGTATGGCTGCCGTGGAACCAGTAGGTCCCATGGCCTACGTCAACTCCTGCTACTTACAATTTTTGTATGGCTGCCATGGAACCAGAAGGTCCCATGGCCTACGACAACTCCTACTACTCACAATTTTTTGTATGGCTGCCGTGGAACTAGTAGGTCCCATGGCCCACGTCAACTCCTGCTACTCACAATTTTTGTATGGCTGCCATGGAACCAGTAGGTCCCAAGGCCTACAACAACTCCTGCTACTCCTGCTGTTCTTTCTGAGCGAGTATTTAGCGCTGCAGGTGGGGTGGTCACCGACCAACGGACCCGTCTGTCCACAGACAATGTGGACATGCTAACCTTCATAAAAATGAACGAGTCATGGATCAGTGACAAATACAAGGCCCCTCTCACTGATTTATAAGATGACTATTATACTGACTACAATAATTGGCCTACGACAACTCCTGCTACTCACAATTTTTGTATGGCTGCCGTGGAACCAGTAGGTCCCATGGCCTACGACAACTCCTGCTACTCACAATTTTTTGTATGGCTGCCGTGGAACTAGTAGGTCCCATGGCCTATGACAACTCCTGCGGCTCCAAACCTAACTTATAATGACCGCCGTGGAACCACTGCTAGGTCCCATGGCTTACGCGAGTCGCGACAACTCCGGTGGAACAGCCAGTAAGTAGGTTTCATGGCCTACGCCTGGCAAAAGCGAGGTTTCCATTGCAATACCTTTATTTTTACCGCCGGAATTACGCGGAATTCCACCGGAATGCAATGGCGACGGAATTTGGTTCTGGCGGAATTCCAGAAATCCGGCGGAATGGAAATTACACTTTCCGATCATCCCTAGTTAGGTGTCAGTAATGTCTTAGATACCTCTGCTGCGGGAAGCGGCGCAACCACCGCTTCCGTGTCTGACGTCACCGTGGCCGTTGCCACGTCCCCGCAAGTTTCTCTTGCTCCTTACGGTAGGCCGAGCCTCTCTCCTTTACACCAGCACAGGTTAGCGCACCAGGCGGCGTGATCTTTATGGGCTAAGGAGACGAGTCAGCTGACTTGCTGGTCAGCAGATTATTGCTTGCCGATTCTCATCCCGGATTGGTTGACTGGCCTGGGGCGGGTCATTTGGAATTGCTTGTCTCTATTTAAGCTTAGAGCTGTCAGAGGCTCATTGTCTGTTGTTCTGTTGTTGCTGAAACTTCGCAGTGAAAGCTCTCAGACCGTAGTCAGATCCGTGTGTGCTTGAACCGGCAGGACCCCGGGAATTCACACTTAGCTTAGGAATATATATTATACTGTATTATTATTACTGTGTATGATCTTTGCCTGTGTTTTCAACTATTCTTTGCCTCCTGATTCTGTACCTTTGCCAATCTGATCTGTTGCCGACTTTAGCTTGAACTCTTACGTCGATTTAGCCTGCTGATTCTGTACCTTTGCACTTCTGATCTGTTGCCGACCTCGGCTTGTATACTCAATACGATTTTGCCTGACAATTCTGTACCACTGCCTGACCGACCTGTTACCGACCTTGCTTCCTCGACCACTCTCTACTTTAGTGATAGCCTCTGCCACTAAAGGCTATCACTTTGGAGTACTCCTGTATATTACTGTGCACTCAATCACGTGTGATCACACTCTGAATAAAATACTGACTATTGTGCTGATATAGCTTGCTCTAAACTTTAGAAGCACCACTGATCATTACATTAGGTATCATTTTGTGTGGTCAGTTAATGTTAGGTATAGATTTTGGGGTCCTTTAGGGGAGTCCTTTAGGGTTAAGCATAGGTTAGGGGGTCATTTAGAGTTAGGCATAGGTTAAAGAGTCCTTCAGGGTTAGGCATAAGTTAAGGGGTTGTTTAGGGTTAGGCATAGGTTAAGGGGTTGTTTAGGGTCAGGTATAGGTTGGGGGGGGGTTGTTAGCATTAGGCATTAGTTGGTTGGGAGGATAGGGTTAGGCACCTATAAGGGAGGATTCAAGTTAGAATGGGATCAGGTTAGGGGATGGTAAAATCTTGGTAAAAATTCTGATATTTTACTATTGTAAAAACAAAGCACAACAGTAGAATATTGGTCATTTTACAGATATTCTAGTAACGCTATTTCCAGCGCCCTAATTAACTTGCCACCCCTTTTTCATGTACACAAGACTAGAGCCTGCTGTTAACTACTGCATGTCATGCATTGTAACCAAATTGGGTACAAAGAAATGAACATATTGGCTCTGTGCTTTCTAAGCCATTAGATGGTATATCTGTAACTGGTAATCTTTAAAAAGAAAATTATAGTTATAGTTCATAGTCATATAAACACGCAATCGTGCATGCCAGTCTTAAATAATTTTCGAACATAAATAATATACAAAACCCAAAACACTTACTGAATCTGCAGATAGATGCATCAACAGTTGTTATTATTATTCCCCTGTTCCTGTTAATATTTTTTATTTCACTTCCATGCAGAAAAAATCCTCATCCATGTAGGTTTCTAATGAACTTGGGTCAGTTCCCAAATAGGCTCATCCTTTCATTTAGCCTGTGCAAATGAGCAGCATTCGCTGCTTGTAAAGTGAAGCCAACTCGGGATATCAGAAATGAACACAACCCACTGCTGCCTGCTTGTTACAGGAATCACATAACCCAGCTGTGGAGAAAATTCATCAGACTTAACTCTGGAATTTCCATAAATGGTGCTTGACATCCGTATAAGCACTACTTTTTTTTTTGAAGCATCAATACAAAATGATCTTTAGAAGCATAATTCAACAGTTTCAATTTTATTGTACTAGACTGCATGTCTCTTGTGACTTTTTATGTTGCAATGCTCACAAGGAAT